>NC_068396.1:13181164-13371164 GCF_023724105.1 Carassius gibelio
TTTAACGGTGTAATTGTTAGTCTGCATTTTTCTTTCTTGGCTGTTATTTAATAAGCTGAATAACTATCAAACAATAAATTAAACAAAGGTATGCCATACTAGTAAATGTATGAATCTAACTGATATTATATCACTAGTAAATTTGAACAATTTGAAAGATTCACTTATTTTTTTCTTTATTGGATTGGATAAATTTTTTCCTTCATTATCAAATACCCACCATCCGGTTGTGGTCGTCGTGGTGACTGGCAGTGGTTGTATACTGGCAATCTACTGGATGGGTGAAGTGAAGGAGGATCACATGACCTTTTAAGTAATCGAGACCTCTGCAGAGCCGCTGTGTAGTCTGGTGGGCGTCGCCCATGGGCATGACTGTGGCTGTCGGCCTCAGCCAATGACAGAGCAGTATAACCAGGCGGTGTGGGTGGCGGATCTCTAAAGCGTCCCTCCCTCCGACTCGCAGTATTCTTGTTTAAGTTTGGAGTTTCGTCTTTTCCACCTCTACGTTTTATCGTTCCTGTTTCTCCTTCCAATTCATCGCCCCAGTAACCGGTAGGTGTGGATACGTGACTTCGTCCCATCCCTTCTGCCAGCGTCTCCCAGCTGCGGCTGTCATAATAACCCACACGCTGTGGAATACTCTGGATGTTATCATGGGAACCACTGGAGCAGGACGTCCAGCTGCCACGGCCACTGTCTGCTGCGTCCAATGACGCACGGTCACACTGATCCTGAGTCAAGGAGTAGGATCTGAGAGAAAGAAATGTAGAGAGACTTTAGAAATAAGGTACTAGACAAACTGTATTGACTAATCGACGACTTGTTAGATACTTATATGCATATATGTATATAAAACCTCTTACCCCAAGCTCATTTGGTCAGGTTCAGCCCTACGTGTGCTGAGTGGGTGTGTAATCGTACGGGCTTGAGCATGCGTGTGGTCACCAACACTGATGAGATCAGAGGAGGAGGAGCTTAACAAACTCAGCTGATCTGATGCTTTCACCACTAACTGTGGGGCTATAAAAGAAAGCATACATTACCAACCAATTAAATACATCCAATTATATTAATATATCACTCTTTAGAATGTGAGTTCACTTTGAATTGATTCGCAATGCATTGGTTTTTGGTTTTAAAAAAACCTTCAAAACCTTTGAACAGGGATTAATTTCTTAAGCTGATTCATTAAAATATGCATTTCTTGAACAACAACTTGTTAAATAATGCAACATTCAGTGTGACACGATAATCAAGTAAATCAAGCTCATACTGTTTATTAAAGCTTTTATTCTTTTGGAATTTTTAATTTTGAAAGCCATAACTTATCACATTTAAATATTATATGCTAAGTTAGCAAAAACTTCATAGATTTTATGGCATTTTACTATAATGCAGTTACTTTAAAACAGTCGACAGAAAAACATCAACATCATATGGTTAGGATTAGGGTTTGTTTTAGGATTACTTGCATGTAATTATGCATAATTTATTGTTATTATAACAGTAAGTACATTTAATGTGTAACAAGGACACCTTAAAATGAAGCGTTACCTTATTTTTTGCAGCATGTGCACTTACAGTGTTACTACACTTTACTTAAGAAATGACTGGGCAACATAAGGGAAATACTTGGACTTAAAATGGTTCAAGCTTATGTTCAGCTTTGGTACTTAGTTATTATATCAAATACATAAAAAAACATTGACTGCAAAATATAGGGCAAACCAATATTTTAAAAACATACATAGATACATACATAGATTCAATACATACCTTTTCTAGGTGTGCTGTGCGGTGAGGTACGCGGAGAGGAGAGTAGAGATGAAGCATTCGACTGGCTGTCCTCAGGCAGCTTTCGTTGTCTGTCTCTGCCTTCTTCTGACAGAGACAAAATCTTATGAAGAGACTGAGGAGACTGGGCACCTGCAGACACAAAAAAACCCTCATCTTACTACATACAAGACTGACAAGTCACCAGCAGAGGGCGCTCGAATGACCCCAGAATTCAGATCATTTGCGGCAGTAAAACAACAGAGAGCTCTTACCAAATGGTGGTAACTCTTTGCCAAGTGATGTCTTGCGACCATGATTTCCATTAGTCTGCTGTGGAGTGGTGCTTCTTTGACTGACAGGAGATGCATCCACTCGTCTCCTCTCACCTGAGTTCTTCAGACCTGAAATAGAAAGCACACGCACACATTTTTGTTTTTACTATGCTATTTATCACATTTTTGGTGTTTATACTAAATTAGTTATTATTTATAATACATATATTTGAAAATTGCAACTCACTGGAGCTGTGGGCAGGCTCACACTGCAAAGAAAGTTCATGGAGCTTCTCCTCATCGCTCTCGTGTGTTTGCGCGTCCAGGTACTGCCGCACGCGTCTGCTCATCATCTCCACCTCATAGAGTTTCTTAGCGCTGAGAAAAGAGCTCCGCCTCCCCTTCCTCTTCCCACCCATCGTTCCAATGTCAGAGAGAGAAGAGCTGCTCACCTGACTTAGAGACCTACATGCATTAGAACAAAATACACAATCAATGTTAATGCAAAATGGCATTACTGAACAGTCAAATCAACAGCAGAAGTTAGCAAGACAACTAGATAAATCAGCCAGAGAATTTTGCTGGGGTATTAACATCACCATTTTTAACATGCACAAAGAAAATATTTGAGATAAGTGACTATTTTAGAAAACTACAGGTTAATGAAATATTGACATGTTTAGAAAGTAGAGATGTGCATGAGTAATCAGATACTCATTCTGCAACTAAGCAGTCAACGAAAGAGTAAATAACAAAAGTATTACATTTACATTAGAGTACTCCTCTACAATATTACTCAATGCCCATTCCTACTTAAGCATCAAAAATGCTTTTATAAAGCCACATAAATCATAAGTAGGTGCGTTTACATGGACGCTTTTTGCTTCCATCGGAATTCATTCATTCTGATTGACGAATCTGAACGTAGTGTTTACATGAACGCTAAATAAAGTGATAGAGCTGATATGCGTGTTTATAAAGTTTCTGATCGGATTTACTCTTTTGACATGCTTTTGTGTCCCGCTGCTGTCGCATAATGTTTTAAAAAGCACACATAATAACTATGTACTTCAGGTTCTAATTAGGCAACGACCAGCACTGTTGTGCTACTTAACGTTGCCCCTTCCCGCATCCTTGTTAATGATAGTCTTAAAAAAGAACTGGTGGAATGTCGTCCTGCTTTAACTTCACAGACGCTTGAGTGAAAGGGGAGTTTTAGAATGACAAGACACTTATTTATGAAACTATTCGACAGGAAGAACAGCTCATTCTGCGCGTCATACATCATTACACTAGTTTTACGTCACATGCATGCACAGTACTTTCCAGTTTCGGATTACAAAAGGAATAAACCACCCCTTTCAATCCGATCGAAATTTTAGTCAGCTCTGGTCAATTCAATCGGATTGACATGTTTACATGTGACTTTTTTTATTCTGATTGTGCTTGAAGTTCTACTACGATCAGATTAGAAGGATCCATGTAAACGCAGTTATTGAAAACTCATGCCTCAAAAATTCATGCCTTTCTAACAATGACGAGCATTCAGGAGAAGGAAGTCAAAGATAAGATTTTACATACGTAGCACAATTAAAACAAGCCATAGACTACTGAGAGAAGTGTTAGTATGGTTTAGTATCATGCTGAAAAGAATGACATTTAACAGAAAGTGAAAGAGAGAAAGACAGTAGCAGTCCCACTTACCCAAGACTTCTCCACTTTTTCTTCCTACAACAGAGTGCCATGAATAGCCAAAGAAAAAGAAAATTAAAAGATTGAGTAAAAGGAGGCATAAGACACTAGTGCTCAGACAGTGAAGCCCACAGAGCAAAGGCCCAAAAAAGAAGTCCAGTAAGACACCAAGCACACAAATGACTGTGAGCAGAAACTTTCAGCATGGGATATATGCCACATTGTGTAAGAGACTAGCTCCGTTCCAATCCCTATTGAGCTGCCTACATAGGAAACATCTTAAGGCATCACAGATATGTATAGTATCTTAATTTTGCTGTAAACCCAGAACGCTTTGTCACAAATGGAAAATTCATTCAAAATGTTGTAATATATATATATACAGTACAAACCAAAAGTTTGGAAACATTACTATTTTTAATGTTTTTGAAAGAAGTTTCTTCTGCTCATCAAGCCTGCATTTATCTGATCAAAAATACAGAAAACATTTTTTGTATTGTGATATATTATTACAATTTAAAATAATTGTTTTTAGATTTATTATACTTTAAATTATCATTTATTTCTGTGATGCAAAGCTGAATTTTTAGGATCATTATCACATGATCCTTTAGAAATAATTCTAATATGATGATTCATTATCAAAGTTGGAAACAGTTCTGCTGCTTAATATTTTTTTCAGAACATGTGATACTTTTAGGATACTTTGATGAAAAAAAAAGTAAAAAAAAATATTTTGCTATGTTTTTAAAATATAAATATTTTGTAATAACAATATACACTACTGGTCAGTAATCTGGGGTCAGTCATTTTTCTTTCTTTTTTTTTTTAATAAAATCAATACTTTTATTAAGCAAGGATGTGTTAAATTGATAAAAAGTGATAGTAAAGAAAATATATTATTAGAATATATATTATTAGAATTATTATTTTTTTTTTTATAAATGCAGTTCTTTTTAATCTTTTATTCATCAAATATATTAGACAGCCGAACTGTTTCCAACAATCATAAATCTGAATATTAGAATGATTTCTAAATGATCATGTGATAGACTGGATGTTACATGTGACACTGAAGGCTGTGCTAGGTTTCTAAAAACAGCTAGTATGCCTTTTTTAATTATGATTTTATCTCAAGGTTTTATTGATGTCACATGTGTTCGTGTTTATGAAAAATCATTGCTGAATAAGTGTACACTTTGTAAGTGAGTGTACCTAGTCTTAAAAAGCAACGCAGGGTCCATGGTGATTGAAGCCATTCGAACCACGTGTCTGATCTCTCGCGCAATCATCCTCAACTTCTCAAAATTCACCAGGCCGTCCACCTTGGAGTTGTTGCCTATAAGCACACGTGTTTGATACAGTCATACTTCATTTTCAAACCAAATTCCAAATTACCGGGCAACCGGAAGAGAGAGGTGTAAGTTACCCTCATGGAGGAAGGTGAGGTCTTTCTTAATGACGGGAAACAGAGGGATGACTGGTGGCTGCAGGTTGTGTTTGTTGAGGAGGTTGCGGTATTTGGCCATATTTCGAGAAGGGTCAAAAACGTCCTGTAATTCTGCCAGAAGCTTCTCATATTTTCCAGGCAAACGTTCCCATGTAGATCTCAACCGAGCGACGGGTGCTAGATTAAACCCACTGCAAAAGATACACAGAAACAGTTTAAGACATTGCATAGTGGAGAGAAGATTGACTACTCCTAGCTTTAGCAGGTACAAACTTATCAAAGTTTTGCAAGGAACAAAAGCACACTGACATGTTTGAATGGTAAGAAGCATGGAAACACACATTTGAAATACGGCACATAAACGCTACCTGATTATGGCGAACATGGAGTTGAAGTTCTTGCAGTCACGGCAGTGAAGGGCAATCTTTATAAAGTGCTTGATGATCTTCACTCTCTTGGCCAGGTTGGTTTCTTGTACAATCTCTGTGGCGACCCAGAAGGTCTCCTGGTTTACAAGAGCCTCAAAGTTGCGCAGATTGCTAGGAGGCTCTTGTGGGTGAAGCTTGAAAAGGTCACTGATGTAATCCGTCGGTTCAATGCTGGAGAAGAGCAGATAGTTTCGTGCTGACAGCTGATTGGCTATCTCCATGGAGCTCAAGGACAACAAAGGGACCACAGACTCTCGCTGCATCTCCTGTGCTTCCACATCCGAGCACAGCGTCTCTGTCTCCATGTTGCTCTTCAGGTAGTACCTGGCAAAGCAAGCAGAAAAATATAACCATCACATATAAAATTAAACTACAAAATTGCCAATTTAACTTCTCAAATTTAGCTCAAGACCAAACCTGGCACTCAGCTGTATCCTGTCAGCCAGTTTAGAGAGTTGATCGGGTAATCGTCTCTGTTTGATAACTCCCTCCTGTGTGACCGAAACCTCACAGAGCGAATAGGCTTCAGGACTTGCCGTCAAGCCGAACTCTCGCATCGCCTGATTGGATGCCTCTCTTGCTGTGGTGTCTCTGTTAATCAGTAAGTAACGACTTTGTTGGTCTGCTTTGAAAACACGCAGCACCTGGTCTTGCAATTCTGTGGATGAAAAACATCAACAAACCATAAAACAACTGTATATAAGAAGTATGTAAACCTCAATCAGAACTAGGATCCAAACATTCCTGCATAGCACAGATTACATGCAACTTCTAGAACTATATTAGGTAAACAGACGTGGTGGATGCCTATAAGGAAGATGTAACAAGTCAAATGAAAAAGAGACGAAAGGAAACTCTAATAACTAAGACAGAGGTTGACTGGAGATCCAGATCAAGCAGAATCAGAGGAGATGTCTTCTGCAGAAGACAAAACATTAAGAGTTTTATCGGTACGTAGAGCTGTCAAAAGTACAGGTTCTTCAGCAGCATGTTACATGTGACTACAATCACACAGCTGAGGTTTATCCAATTTTACATTTATCCAATTTATTATTGCTGGTCAATGATATAGTTTAAATTATCTGATGATATAAACAGTCGAGCAGTTTATATTTGCTACACCGTATATCCCTTTACCTGATATAAGAGTCTTATATAATTTTACAGTAATTTTGTGTCGGAAGTAATCGTTCGTTACATGGTATTTAAGGGATAGTTCACCCAAAAATGAAAATGTTATCTTTATTTACTCACCCTCATGAAGTTCCAAACCTGTGTGAATTTCTTTCTTATGTTGAACATAAAAGAAGAATGCTGGGAATCAAAGAGTTGCTGGTCCCCAGAGCATTTCTTTCTCATACTATGGAATGGGAACCAACGACTATTTGGTTCTTTAAAATATCTTTTTTGTGTGTTTAACATAATAAAGAAACTTGTACAGGTTTGGAACGATATGAGGGTGAGTAAATGATAACAATGTTTGGGTGAACTGTTCCTTTAAGGATTATGAAACCTGTAAGGTATTGTTCAATTTATGATAATTTCATGTAGTGACAAGTCTAATGACTACTTGATGATGAGCCATCACTGCCACAGGTATATTAATTTGATAAATAACAGGGTTAATATTTTCACATAACAGATTTTTACATAGTAGATAATACATAATACTTTTAGTCCCCTGTAAATAAAAAAGCTTTGGCTACTACGGTGTCAATATGCTACTCAACAGGACCTTATATATATAAAACATATATATATATAAAACATATATATATATATATATATATATATATATATATATATATATATATATATATATATATATATATATATATATATATATATATATATATATATATATATATATATATATAAAACATTAAAATTTTTATCTTTGTTTTACTACTTACTTGAATAATTACATTAGAGCTTGCAATGCTAAATTGAAAACATTGAGAACCAATATTTACTTTGGGAAACACTTTCAGATGATGCTAAGCATGAACAGAAGCTACAGAAAGAGAGATGTACATAAAAAGACAAAGCAGTAAGAGTAGTACATCAAAGTTCGAAAAAAAAGAAGAGTAATTTAATTACAGGACTTGGCCCAGTGGCAAGTTTAGCAAATGGCACAAAATGTATTAATCTACACAGACGGGCCATTGAAATAAACCAGAAACAATGTAATAAAGTGTGTATATAGTCCCACAGCCTTAAGGTGTGTTTACCATGAGTTAAGTTTGCCAGACAACTGGCAAAACACAGTCTATTGGCAAAAAAAAAAAAAGGTAACAGTGCTGCTACAGCTTACTTTCATGAAAATGAGAATTTCCCATAAATCTTTCTTTTTTTTCATCAACAAGTAACATTATCCATGGAGATGCCATAAAAAAAATGCTGCCACTGACTCAAGTTTGCAAAAAAGAATAATATCTGTACAAAAACGATACTATACACGGCAGAACGGAGAGAAGGAGATACAGTCAACTAGATCAAACTTTATTACAGACTTTGAGAGAGAGATAGACAGGCAATTACGCAAGATGGTTATTTAGGAAGACGAACGGCTACTGTTTCTAGAGAGATGAGTGGAACTATATGAGAGGTGTCTAAAAAGACGAGCAGGACCGCAGCAATGCACAAATACTCACGAGTGAATCCAGGTGCTGTGAGCAGGGAGAGGGTAGCGGGATCATTAGTACAATCGCACAAATATAACAAAAAATAAAAAGGAACACAAAGAGAAGCAGTAGAGTGGAATGCATTTATGAGCAGAAAATAATAGTGAAGGTGATGTGTGTAGAATATAGCAATGTCATGTGCAGCATTATATTGTAAGTTAAAAACAGCAAACAGTTATCAGGTTGTGAAGCTCCGAAGGTGCTATGTGAATGTCAACATCAAAATCATATAAATATACACACACACACACACACACACACACATACATAGTACTGACTGTATATACATTATGCTGATTTTTGAGCGTGCAATTGAGTATTCTGTATGCATATTTACCTGGTGGCTGTGTACTGTAGTCAATAATGCGCTGTTGGCCTTGGGCCAGGTCAGGGTTACTGGATGAGAGATTTCCACTGACTGCCATTGTTGGCTGAGTCTGTTTGTTCTGTCTTAATCCCACAATACTGTCATCCTGAGTCTGCCCTAACCCGAGGTCACTATACAACAAAAGCACAATGACTCAGCATGAACATCAGTCAGAATTTAACACATACGTCAAAAGCAGTGGATGTGAAATAATGCCCTTCTGTTTATGTAAATACCACTAAGATGACGAATTCTCAAAGTCAGCAATAGCGTCAGAAGAAGAGTTTGTGCTTGTATACCTGTAAGGTTTCTGAGGTAGGATGCTCATGCGTGTCTTGTCTAGAATCTTCATGAGTTTATTTCGGCCGCCCACAGTATGTGCTTTGACCTTCTTGCTGACCTTTTCTTGACCTATTAAGTCAGAACCAGCCCCAAGTTCAGGTACAGAATAACGGCTATTTTTCTTTCCGTCACCAATCTTTGGAAGATGAGGAACGCCGTTTTTCCTTTCCTCTGCCAACCTGGCAACCAGCTCCTTGAAGACTGAGAAGAGTGAAAGTGAGTAAAAGATAATAAAAAAATGTATATCTATCAACAGCCCTTGTGTATTGGGAGATTTTTCCATGTAGGAATCTCACCCAGGAGGTTGGTTTTGACACTCATACAGAGCTGTGTATTGTTCTTGAGAATTTCAGTTGCTTTGGACAGCTGCACATTCTCAAACGTCTGCCCGTTCACCTCCAATATCTGCACGAGTGTGAAAAAGATTAGATAAGACAGAAAGAAAAAATGTGTGTAAAGAACATGCTTCGGTGTCTTAACACTGTTTTATACAGAGGTTTGAAAGGTGTCACCTGGTCTCCACGTTTAAGCCCAGCTTCCTCTGCTTTGCTACCAACTTCCACGCTGCTGATAAAGAGGCGTGTTCCTCGTTCAGCTCCTCCAATCAGTGTGAAGGGGAGGGGCATCTCTCGAGCAGGCCTATTTATAGTAATCACTCTGGGTTTGGCTTTAGCCGCACAAGCTATGTTGAGCAACCGCAACTGACCTGTCATTTTCTTTTTTTGGATAAACAGGAAGTAAATAAAATGCTAGTCTGATAAAGTGATGAATGACAAATATTTGAAATATGCAGTAAAGTAATTCTTGCATGCTGTTTATACCTCTCTTTCCAGATCGCTCTGAAATTCCTCCAAAAAACTGGTCATATCAGGGTCTCCTTCAAAGTCACTGAAGTGATTGTTAACCCATAACAAGACAACTCGGGTTACCTGATTAAAGGAGAGAGGGAAGAACTGTGAGGCACATCCAACTAAAGCTTAATGTGGGTATCTTCAGAAAAGGTGGATTCAGTCACGCTACCTTGTCCCGTAAACTGGGTTCATTAAACCAGTCCAAAAGTCTCTGTCCCAAAATCAGAGGACTGGGCAGGAAGGTACGATAGGTCAACAGGAAGTCCTCAATATATGTAGGGTCAACAACTGAATGATCCTCCACTAAGTGCTGCATCAGCCTTTCAGCAGTGCCCTAAAAAGAGTACATCAGATTTCTCTTTTAAATGAACACATTTAAAGATCTTTCTTCTTTTCTGGTTAAACTAAGTACTAAAAATCCACACAAATTTTAAATCAAATTAATTTAGGTTTATTAATTGGTCAGATGGTTTGTTTAAGTGAATAAACCATACAATACTGTTCAAAAGTCTGAAGTCTGTAAATTCTTTAAAATGTCTCCCCAAGACTGCATTTATATGATCAACACTGACGTATTTTTACAAGTTACAGTAACTTTTTTTTTTTTACTTTACAGTAACTGTTTTTTTTTTTAAATATCTTAAAATGTAATTTATTCCTGTCATGGCAAAACTGATTTTTCAGCAGCCATTACTGGAGTCTTCAAAGTCTTTGTCACTTTGGAACCATATAATGCATTTCGTAAAAAAAAAATACATTAAAAAAAATTATAATAATAATACACACACACACATAAAGATCTTTAAAACACAAAATGTGGAGGGGATGTTCTATGGGCTACCATATTCACATAACATATAAAGTCAGAGATTCAACTCCACACCAGATTCATCAACTTAAAGACTGTAAAGCCACAATCTCATTTTTTTAGTGGAGTACTTTTTCCATGTCAGGCCTGGTTCACACCGGACGCCGAAGCGGCGCGGAACGGGGAAAATCACGCGCGGTCCGGCGCCTGCCTGTTCACACCAGACGCGTATTCTCCTGTGTGTTGTGTTTTTTTTTTTTTTTTTTTCTAGTCTGTTTAGATACACAAATATGATCGCATTTGTCACTCGCGGTATTTTAATTTGAAAATTGCTTATATTTTGACAATTGACCGGATTGTCTCGTGTTTCTTGGTGTGACTTCCTTCCGGAATTGATGCGGATCGCTGGCAAAAAATAGACCAGACGCTAAAACGGGCGCTTCATGGTGCGGGCCGGCCGCGGCACACTGCGGCGCTCCGCGTCTGGTGTGAACGACACCATAGGTTAACATGGGCGCCGAAAGGAAGCGGCCTCCATTCCGCGCCGCTTCCGCGTCGCTTCGGCATCCGGTGTGAGCCAGGCCTCAGTCTGATTTTTCAAAAAAAAAAAAAAAACAATCAAACCTTAACAACAATGTGTCCCTTGCGGGTGCCCGTCCGGTCAAGTTCTCTGTGTTCTTTGACCATGACGATTTCTCCTTCCTCCTCCACTCGCTGTGTGTTCTGCTCAACCTGATTCAGAATGCAGCAGTAGTCCTGCTGGGCAATACACACAAACTACACAAACACACACACACACAAATAATAATGTTAACTGACATTTTTTGCGTCAACATTTTATGCATTACTTGCGTCACAAATCAAGCTTGAACAGGACTTTTTTTTTAAAGGTGCTGTATGTAGAATTGACAACTGGCAGAGGGCGGTTTTCACAAACCAGAACAGAGACCGACATTCCGGCCCGGAACACACATTTTCAAAGGAGAATAACTGACTGTAGCTTTGTTCTTTAGACAAAAAAGTATGTTAACTTAGCATGCTTCTTAAATATCTGCAAACATATTATGGTATTTTTATGCTTTAGTAGAGTCAAAAACGTACAGCACCTTTAAATACAATATCACCACCTTGAAAATATATTCAGTTTGAATAACACTAAAGTTTACCAAAACAAAATCTAGATCAAATTTACTGTCATAAACAAGCTGCTTGAGAAATAGTTCACAATTATGCCCATCTTTACTATAAACACACTCTTTTCTTACCTGACAGTCGTCTACTTTGGTCCTCATGACTCCAGTCATCAGCTGTTTTTCCATTGAAGGGGAGACACCAAAACTTCCACCCATACACACACTCACACTGCTGCCATCTGGATAGATCACCTCTACTGCTCCATTCAAAATGACTGACCATGAGTCCAGCTAAAACACACACACATTTGCCTGTTATCAGCTGAACTCAAATGTGGAGATGAGATGCTGCGAAGGGACCCGTCTCACCTCTTCACCGTGGTTGAGCACGATGGTTCCGGCCCGTTCCACAACCGCAAACACCATGACGGCACACAGCTCCCTCCGCACCGAAACACTCAGACTGGCAAATGCCGGAAGCTGCTGCACAAACTCCAGCAACTGCTCTGTTTACATAAAGAGAACGTGAAAATGAAAGAGAAAGTGTAAAGTGAAACTTAAAATGAAAGTAGCTTAGTGAATGTCCATCACTGAAGAATTCAAAAGAATACAAAAGAGTACCGATGTCATCATCTGTACGGTCCATAGGGTCTTTCTCCAGACAGTCTCTCACAATATCTCGACTCATAAGAGGGTCCGTTCCCCTCCCTACATCCTCATCATCATCATCCTCGTCCGAGTCCACTGCCGTTTCAGGAAGCCCGCTCAGGTCCATGTCCCCACATTCACTTTCAGTGGCCTGTAAAATAAACACAATTTTCAGGAAATGATGTTCATAGACATTTAATGGCTTTCTGTACTTTGTGACCCGCATTTACAAACAGACAAAGTGAACCGCGTGACTATGACTGTGTGTGTACAGATGGTGTGTCACTACAGAAGTGTGTGTTGAGCCGACTGTGTTTGTGCATGCGCTTGGGTGTGTGCGTGAATGCTGATCTGTGGATCAAAAGGTATGTGTGGTTGACGACTGACATGAATAGGTTATGGAGAGGTGACAGATGGACCACAGAGGAGGGTGGGGGAGTCCTCTACAGGACGGGATTTAAATGTGTGCGAGTGTGTGTGTCCCAGATGTTCACAATAAATCTCTGTCAGGATGCGCTTCTATTGCAGAGTGTGTAAGGAGATTGCTTTATAGAGGGATAGAAACTCAGAGTCTCTTATCACCTGGTAGATATCTGATAGGCTGCTACTTCCTGAATCACTGGCGATGCTGGAACGTGATTGGCTTGAATTCGTATGGGTGTGGCAACTGTCAGAGGGGTGATGCTTTGAGAAGTCGGCAGGAAGCTGAAAGAGAATCATAAACGGTTACAAAAGAGTGATAAATAAACAAGCAGATAAATAAATATATAAGAACGTTAAAAAAATAGCTAGATTATTCTAGAAAATAAATGAAATAGACATTTTGGATGATTTTAGGTAATGTTTATCAGGGAAATTTTATATTTCCTCTAACGTAATTGGTAAACGTTTATTTTTTCATTAATAAATTTTAAGTACCTTTTAGCTTTAAGCTCATGTAAATTGACCCGCAGTGACAGATTAATTTTTATAAGTAAAAATATTCCACAGACTTCAATTAATATGAATTAAACTAATATAACTATACTGCATGTATAATAATATTTAAATTATTGTTTAAAATAGTTTTAGCTAGAATATTGCAAGTCACATTACAAGACACTGCTGTCATTGCTTAAAATGTCAACTATGTATATGCATAAAAACAATGTAACAATTCTTCCCTGACACGAGCTTTTGAGCATTTGTGCAAATATAGTGTTTTTTCCCCTTCTAGTTCATCAGGAAACCAAGGATTAATTTTAAACCCCTGTGTGAGTGTCAGCACAATTATTCGTTAGTGGAATGGATGATGTGTTCACACATGCACAAGTTCAGCTGAACAGAGGCATTTAAAACATCTAATAATCCATCTACTCTGAATCATTTTAGTCATTGGTCGATAAAAATAAAACACAATCAAGTATTAATTCTTGCAGTGCAGTATTATCCACCCTTTCCAGGCCTGGCAATCACAATTCTTTGATACAAGCAAACACAAAGCACCATAAAAAGGTCTAAAAAGTAAACAAATGTATGGATTAACGACCAAAGCTTTCATCAGTTACCAAACCGAAGTAATGTTTAGATCTACCCACCCTTACCAAAACCCTACTGTACAACATTCCCTGAGGCTTACTACAGTAAAGTTGATGGGTTCATGTACTGATGTCCTAGATCAGATGGCCTACATACAGTGACCCAACAATAAAATCTCATGTTAGAATATCCTCACGTAACTCAAAAACTCAATAATGTAACCTCTAAACAATCACTGATATGACTACATGAAGTCAAATAAAATTAAATGGATGAAACAATGACAGGAAAAACTAATACAAATCAAGTATAAAGTTAAATGACATAACCAAAAAACTAAATTATGCAGATTTACAATGTGAATAGAATGAATGAAATATAATCAATTTTAAATTAAATTTAGATTGCACAACAGAACCAGAAACAAAAGCATGTAGATTAATAATTGAAAAGGAATTCATTAAAAATAACATTTGAAAAATAACTACAATTAGATTGCAAACCAAAACCATCAGTCCAATTGTGCATTTAATTTTATCAAAATTATTTATTAAAAATAATTTAGACTTTAATTAAAGTTACATTTACAAAACAAAACTATAATTCTCTTCCATTCAGAATATATTTTTTCACCAATCGCTCAATACACTAATAATTTGTCTGCTTGTATACTGTTAATGTCAAAATTTAGTCCACCCTTTAAATTCAGCTGCTCCCTATAAAATGAAGCATGCATGCATTTATTTACAGGTAATGCAATGTGTGCGATTAACCTGTTGTTGCAAAAGACTTATGCATATTTTTAAATATGCAAGCATTTGATTTTTTTAAGAGAAAGAGTGTGTGTGTGTGTGTGTGTGTGTGTGTGTGTGTGTGTGTGTGTGAGTGAAAGATACTCACAGTCCTGGTCTCCTGTCTCCTGACTCCATAACCATTAGACAGGACAAGCTGTCTCATAGCCTGCAATACTGAATGCCCAACCATCCTGTGTGCATTTAAACTAACCTCTTAAACATTATCAGTCTCTTTCTATACCACAGTGTTCTAACCGCACCTATTTACTGTTCAAATATCTATCTCCCCAATGCACTTGCTCAGAGAGAGCATCCCTCTCTACTGAAATCAGCCCATCACCACAGTAACAGACAGCACTCTGGAAGAGAGTAATGTTTCTACAGACCCTGCCCCTCTGTCCCATTCACACACACCCATGCGAGATCAGGGGATTATCAAGAGGCTGGTATTGTTTAAGCAGAGGGGGGTGGGGGATGGTTGACACCCACTGCCCTACTAAACCAGTCACCAGGGTAAACCCTGCAATGATTGACAGCTTACTGAACAATCAGGATGGCACATATATCTGTTAAGAGTCCGCCTTCCTGCTGTCAATCATAACCAGGCCCGTTACAAGTCAAGAGGATAATAACAAACTAATGCAGAGAAACAGAGACTACATGCTCAAAGTGCCACAAGGGAGAAACTGAGAGTGATAGAAAAGAAGCTTTTACCAGATTAGATTCGCTAAGAATGTAGCCAAGACTATGGCTCTGTTCCAAAACCTAGCAATTGCTGTCTACATTTGCTGCTATTTTCTAAGGTAGCACTCTCTAGAGAGCAACTCTGTAGGGAAAAGGCCCTGTTTCCCCCCGTATATTTGATGTTTCTTGCAATGTTCAGCCAGGATGCATAACCATTTAAACCTGGTCTTTTCATGCATTTTAGGGTATGTTTGCATGACAGCAATGTACAAAAAACTAATGTTTTCTATGTATTTTTATATTATGTGTTATATTATTGTTTTTTTCCTATGTATCCATTCACATGGATTCCTGAAAAGGTCACAAAATCATTGTATTATGCATGCTAGGCCAACAGCTGGTGCTGCCAGTTTGTAAAGAAACACAAAGCACCCGCTCACAGATGCATTCTTCAAGTGCTCATGCAAACCTACAGACTGTGCATGTCTTCACAGTTTAATGAGTTTTTTTTTTTACTAACTTTGCAAGTGGTCAAAAGTTGACAACCTCAAAGCCTTTTAGACATTTAAATCTGTATTTATTGTCTTCTTTGTGCGACAGAGTCAAAGCTTTTACACCTTTTGAGGAAGTCTACATAATAGTTGTTTTTTGCATATAAAGCTGACAGAATATAGCATTTTAACAAAAAAACAAAAAAAACACACAAAGCCGCTTTGAAGATATTCAATAGTATTAAAAGGTCAATTACCTGGGATTTTGAGCATTCCTGCAGCAAGATAAAAATAAAAACGAATTAATATGCATTCCATGTGTTAATCTGAGGACAAATATAGTGACACATTACATTTAAGATTTTTTTTTCATGCTGATAAATAAGCTCTATTTTGTGTTAAGATGCACACACTGACATTAAAGGGGTCACATGATGAGATTTAAAATTTTCCTTTCTCTTTGGAGTGTTACAAGCTCTTGGTGCATGAAGAAGATCTGTAAAGTTGTAAAGACTCGAATCCAAACATATATTCTTTATCAAACTTAAGACTGCCACGCCCCCCTAAAATGGCTCATTCAAACACGCCCCCACATGTCTACATCACAATGTGGAAATATTTGCGTAATACTGCCCAAATGTTCACTCAAAGAAAGAAGGCCTGGTTTGAAACAGCCATGTCAGAGAGATGCAGTGTGTATCTAGGCGAAAGCAAAAGCACTTTATTTGGCCTTCCGAAACTACATGCATTTAGGAATCTTTACGATTATTTACAACAGAACAGCAACTCATTTTAAGGACGACCGTTTTGGGAACCTAGGAGAGGAGGTCATTCTGATTTTGCTACGACAATCTGGCACTTCCGAATCAGATACTGTAAGTATGTTTTGCTATTAGTGTAAGTATTTGCTATTGACTGTTCAAATGCAAAGTTTTAGGCGTGCGCATCTGTGTGTGTATATGTGCGTGTGTGTGAGAAACAGTGGAGTCACACATTGGAGTCAGCTGTCTTAACCGTCCGTGGCTTGTGAAGTGCAAACCATAAGAGCTTCATCACTGTGTTTGTCACACCACTCTGTTCCCCTTTCAGGCTGAGGGTAAAAAAAAAGGTCATTATTAACTTTTATTTTGAAAGATGAAGCTTGCGGTTATGGAAAGGGGCGTTATATTTACGACGAGTGCTTGTAGTGTTCGGCCAATCACAAAGAATTGGGTCAGTTGTGCCAATCAGAGCAGACTGCGCTTGTCAGAAGAAGGGATTTTGTAGAAAACTACGTGTTTGAGAGAGACCTGAGGACCTACAATAATGTACAGTTTTTGAAAAATGGTGTATTTTTTAAACAAAGCATGTCAAGATATTCTGTTACACAGAATAATGATCTTTAAAAAAGCATCATATGACCCCTTTAAAATCAAATAATGGGCATTAAAGTGCTATGGTGCGGCCACAATTAACAACGTTTGGGAAATTTTCATAAAAAAGAGTTTTTGGATTTTAATAGGAATCTAATATTTCCCCATGCATATGTCGCAGCCAGTTCAAGATGGTCACACAATTCACTGCTCTGACCAACAGAAAGCTTCCTCTAAGTGAGAGACTTAGCCTGAGAAATGTTGCTAATATGTGACCGCACATTAACAGTTGCAACTATTTTTATTATCATAATGTGATCAAAAGGGCTATTTAAAATTGTATATATGTGTGAACGGACCGAGTGGTATCCTGGTGGCAGAGGGGGCTTGCTGACTGGATAATGATCAACCGTATCAATTATTGTCTGTCGCTCTCCGCACTGGTTTATCTTGCGGAATCTTCTCCTGGACTGCCGATGAGATGTTTGTCTTTGGAAATACTCATCGTTGTCATCCATGTAGTCCACCTGGCAGAGAGAGTGGTTAACTGTATCCCCATCAAACTGATACTGGCTTATTGCACTTCTACAGGCCTATGTAACTCACCACAATCATTTCTGAAGCCTCAAGGACGATACACTCACAACCACGACGTAAACTACCCGCAGAACGTTTACCAAAACTGAAATAAAACAGCATACATCACACATAAGACCGAACAGGACATACAAGAGGAAATAATGGGGCAAACCAAACTCTCATACCTGCTGCGGGGCAGAAACATGGACTCCTTTATAAAGACTGAACCAGAGAGGAGGATATACCAGCAGGTCCCAATGTCATCAGGACTAGAACACACAAAGACATATATTACAACATTACCCACAAAGACACAATGCTTCTATTTTAGTCCATTCTTAGCATTATATTCCGGGTGGAGTTGTGACCTCACAACACACATGCCATTTTGGGCAAAGGAAACAAATGAAATGAATCATGTAAATGTGGGCGAATGCATCTTGGTAAATTCAGTAGTTTCCAGAGCAAAGGGGCACCAGTGGTTTGCTAGCCTCACATAGCCAGAATTTCAACTATTCAAATTAGGTCTTGCTGCAGAACCATCCAATCAGACAGGAATGGTCCATCTGAGCAGCATTTAAAGTGAACAACCACAAGCTTTTTTCAAAAAGCTGTTTTAGAAAGAACACAGAAGAAAATAGTACGGGTGTAATTTTACACCACACTTTAAAGCATGTGTCATAGGACAACCTACATCACGCACTCACGTCAGATCACTCCTGTTATTTTTAGATGCGTTTGTTATAAATTGACAGAAAAATTTCCAAATATGTGTACTGTTAGACCCCTAGAATTTAGCATAAAGGTGTTAAGACTGATCTTAATTTCTCTCCAAAAGTATTGCATTCGGGATATACAGTATTGTTTAAAAAATTTTTTTTAATTATTTTAAAAGTAAGCTCACAATTAGGCAGTATTTAATTGATCAAGAACACAGTAAAACAGTAATATTTTGAAAAGGTACTAAGACTGAA
Source organism: Carassius gibelio (assembly GCF_023724105.1). Lineage (NCBI taxonomy): Eukaryota > Metazoa > Chordata > Actinopteri > Cypriniformes > Cyprinidae > Carassius > Carassius gibelio. The sequence continues at coordinate 13,200,008 of NC_068396.1, forward strand.
AATACCCGTTTTCTATGTAAATATATTTTTTAATTTGTAATTTCCTCCTGTGATGCAAAGCTGAATTTTCAGCATCATTACTCCAGTCTTCAGTGACACGTGACCAGAAATCATTCAAACATGCTAATTTGGTTCTCAAGAAACATTTCTTATTATTAATAATGTTGAAAACAGTTGTGCTGCTTAGTACTTCTTGTGGAAACCAGGATACTTTTTTGTCAGGATTCTTCAAATAGAGTGTTCGAATGATAGCTCTTCCTCAGAAGCCAAGCACCCAAACATGATTTTGTTCCTCGGACTGAAACATGGCCGTTTGAGAAAGCACTTGCCATTTTTGTGTGCAAAAAGAATCCGAGAACAAACTGTTGGTGGTCTTTGGGCATGCCATATGAAACTGGTGGGTTTTAAACTATGCTGAAGGAAACCATACGAGCCTACACATTTTGCACAACACAATTCCCAGTGAAAAGAAGCACATGGCTGATTTTGTGCGTTTTGGAAAGCACAGGCTTTGACAGCCTGGTTAATGTAGGCATTGCACCACAGTGATTTACTGCAGATAATGGGAGGTTACAGTTAGAAAAAAATAGGGGGAAAGTACATAAGTGATGGGGAACGTTCCAGGTTTGATGAGCTAGCATGACTTCACTTTTCCATAAGACTTTTTGGCCAATGTTTACTTGAACATTTAAGTATGAACTGAGAAAAAAAAGCAATGTATTAGATTCAATACAAACTAGGCTCAATCAACAGTATATTAGGTGTAATGCTCACAACAAATAAAAGTAAATGTAAAGTGTAAGTTTGTATTTTTGTTAAATCACAAACCATTCAATAAGACCTTGACCTCTACAAGTCATCCATTATCAGGTGGGAATACTTTTCTAGGTGGATGAATTTATTGTTGTGTTACTGTTGTAATGCAAACAAGTGCATGTAAACAGTCCCTTTCTGGCATGCTTATAGACTAACAAAGTCCATTTGGATGGAGCAAACTTTACACAGACAAAAATCTGTATAATATTTTATCACATTACTCACATGACAAAAAGTATGCTGTTTATGTCCAGTGGTTGTACCTTTGAATCCGTGTGTATTTTAATGTTCATTGACTGGCTCAGTTTAAGGTTTTTGTTTTTTTTACCCCAACTTCTTTTTTTTCTGCGGTAACTGAGATTGTGTCACTCACTAATACTGTTATTGATATTTAAATATCCCTTTAATTATATCAATGGTAACCTAAGCAAACATGGGTCCTGAACAGAATGTTTTATTTTAATAAGCAGAGTGTGTGTCTATATTCAAAAACGTTTAGAAGCGTAATCCCCGCCTGTAGATGGACGTTACAGATTTAAATGAACTGAGCACCAGACAGATGTCGGTGTGTGTTTGTGTCTGAGACAGAGAGAGGGAGAGGAAGCAGATGTGTGTGTGTGTGTGTGTGTGTGGACAAAATCATCCTTGTGACTTTGATGTAAAGTGACCTAGATAGAGATTCATTTTCTGACAGCCTTTGTGAGGAGTGTATTGAGTGTGTGTGTGTGTGTGTGTGTGGGTGCGTTTGGATACTCACTAGAATAAAACCTCATTAGCTTCATGCTGTTCATATCGAACGGTCTCGCACATCAGCCTGCAAACGAAATAAACAGAGAGTTAAGCACATTCCCTCTGTAATGTAGTAATGAAAGTACCCTCACACAAACGCTGGTACACACTGGTACCTGAGCTGATGTTCCCTCAAGTTGGACAGCGCTTCCATGCCATGGAGGTATGAGTACACGATCTGCAGATCCTAAAAAACACAGACACAGAGGAGGTCATGCACTGCTGCATTACAGTGATGCCACTTTACATGAAAAGGGTACAAACCAGTGTCCTATTTGCAACCAAAAGCATAACATTTAGCTCTGTGCAACATTTTGCACACAACCATTTGCTGTTAACAAATGATTTTACATTTACCATTTCTAAAACTTGTCACACCCAAGCATTTCGACTGTTTCTAGCGCATGGTATGAAGACAAGCAAATAATCTTTATTTCAGATTTCAGAACTTTTTACACAAATTGTATTATTGGCTGCATTTATCAAGCTCAACAAACCAAACAAGTTATTATTATTATTTTTTTTTCCTGCAATAACTTTAGTATTGTTTGGTTGTTGAGCTTGATCATTTATCAATAATATCTAGAGCTCAATTTGTTTTTTAAATTTTAAAGTATTTATATTTGGATGTGGCTCATATTTTGTAAACATTGCAACCTAAAAAATATTTAGTTATATTTTATATTTATCAGAGGACATTTTTAAAGGGTTAAGCACCTTTTTCACCAGTCATTTTTTTTTTTGTGGACGAAATAAATAGGTTTTATTTAAAAGGTTTAGCAAACCAAACATAAAACACAATATAAACACAGCAATCAATAAACACATATTTATATGTAAAATGTAAATATATATATATATTAAAAAAAATTGTTTGTTTGTTTTTTTACAAAATTTCCCTGATTAAACTGGTTTCTCCCCTTTAAGTCATCACCTGCGTGTGTGTACACCAAAGCACCAGTAGGAGGTGCCCTATATATGTGAATATATACACAAACAATAAATACACATCATATGCCAAACACTACTTAATCATTATGTAACTCCGCCCATCTTATGTTACACAATTAGTGTTTAACAAAAATGTATTATTTGCAGATATTCCATCATTAATTCCTTCACTTTCAGGTCTCTTTTTTTCCTCACTTCTGTTTTTCCTCTCTACTTCTGTCATTATTCTGTTCCTCTTTAAGATAAAAGATAAAAGACAATATGGATGTGTCTCATAACCTAGCAATTTAGTTGTTCATTATGTTGGCCCAAAACACTGCTAAGCAAATCTTAAAAATATTTAAAGCTAGCTTCTTTTGTTTTAATGGAAAAAACATTTAGCCCTAGGGTTGTTGTTGGTGTTTGTTACTGCCACAGTAATGCAATGTTAGGAATACAACAGGACTGTGTGCTTGCAACGCATTCATCAAGAATTGTGTCTTTGTTATACATGTTGCTGGTCTAATAGACACTTGTCTATGAATGATTTGGTAAGCAAATTACAGATTAGGAAAATCTGGTGGGACAAATTGTTTCGTGGTCAAAGACTGTTCTGTTAATGCATCTGAACAATCATTATTTTCTGTAAGGTAGGTATATGAACCTATTATGCAAGAGCATATCGAATACCAGGAAGAGGAAAGAGCTAAACACTGCAGATGCAACCACATTAATGCTAATATAGAAACCCTTTATTCACACTTCTGCAAAGCGAGAAAACAGCTAGACGGAAAAACCTCAAGCTGGTACCTTCAAAAGACCCATAATCATTTTCATAAGAGTAACTAAAACATGAGTACAAACTAGTGTTAAACTGCAAACTTAGTCTTAAACACAAGTCAATCTGGTGCACTTTTTGTTGTGGATTCGTCTCAGTCAACATCACATTCACATTTTAGAAAGCCAAACAATTTGAAAGATAATAATAACAACAACTTTATATTATTACTATTATATCTAAGAAAGAAATATATTATGTTGTAAAACAACTGCAAATTAAAATGAAAAAGAATATTGTTGTATAATTATGTTATTTTAGTTTACAGTATAATATAATATTAAATAATTGTACACACACACACACACACACACATATATATATATATATATATATATATATATATATATATATATAATGAAAATGTAAATTCAGACATTTTTTCTTTTTTTTTGTCAAAAATCTAAAGTTTATTAATTCTAGGTTTAAATCTGAAGTTGAATCCCAGATTTTCAACATGGTCTCAGAGTTTGTGTGAATTGAAGTGTGGAGACCTTTAAAAGGCCACAACATTCACACATAATCTGTACCATCAGCTCTTCACACTAAACTCACTCAAATGGAACATCAGAGGCGTGACTTTCCTTCTCTTCACCCTGACATTCCAACAGCCTTTTTCATGTTTTTTGAACCCCCTTTCACCCATCCATCCATCGTTCCCTCATCTGCACTCACTACAGTCAAAGGACACTGAATTCAAACTGCCCAATGGGTTCCAGTCAGGGGTGGTGTGCTGTGGTCTGCAATTTGTTGATCTGAGTAGAAGGGCAGGGATATTTATTCTTGGACTATGGCATTTCCTCTTTAAGAGACAGACAAGCACATAGAATTCTGATTATGGCAATGGACCGAGTCCTTAAAGTCAAGAGAGGTCACATTTTAGTTATTTGTAGAAGACCTGGCCACTGGATCACTCAAATAAATGAATCAAATCTGGAAAATACTTACTGACATGTTCTGTTTAAAAATAGGACATTCACTTTCATTTTCAACTTATAAAAGTACAACCTTTTTGAAACAATGAAAAAAACTTCAGGCTAATTATGTCAGTGTAACTAAGTTACAGTTCCTTTTCAGTGAAATAGCAACAGTTACTGTTCATTTCCATTCTCTCACATGCATGAGAACTAGGTCCTAGCATGAGAAGTTTCAAATCCTTAAACTGGCTTACGTGGATTTACCAGAATCTGAAAAATCACCCATTATTAAGAGGGTTCTCACACATTAAGACAATTACATTTGCACTATTTGTATCCAATTGTTTGGAATAACTGAATCATTCAAATTCAGACGCATATCATAATTGATATATTCTGGCATCAGTCATTCTGAAATGCCTGAGCAAAGTCTGTCGTCAAAGTATTTCTGTATAATTGTCTTACATGACTGCTTTCCCAAACAGCAAGCATCCACCTCTGCAATGATTGCATTTATTATTTGTGAGCCGCAAATAATTTATCATATATGAAAATTACTATATTCAGTGGCTTCTACTTTTTATAGTGATATTTAGTGCTAGTTTAAAGGTACAGGTTATAGGACCTGCCACTAGAGGGTGCCCTACCAAAACAATAACAATCGCGTGGTTGGATGACGCTAAAAAGGAGTGTGGAATGTTGGGATTTGTTGTCTTCTACCCAAACACTGACGGCCATCAATCAGACGGAAAGATACATCATGGATTTAACGCAAGTTCAACGATTTGCGTGGGTAGATTACATACAAAGTCAATGCAAAGATGTGATCAGACTATGGATCAGACGCCTCCTCGTGCGGATCTAAAGACGCGATGCCCCGCGTTTGCCGTGTATGCCCCATGATACTTATCTTGTTGATCCATTTTCTGTAAAGATATGAATCAAAACAACCCAACTGTCGAGTAAAACACAAGCGAAATCATCATCTCTTTCTAGTTGAAGTTTTTCGCGAAGCTACTTACGCATTTGTCCACGACACTGTTGTCATGTGATTTCTACGTCAGTAAAGGCAGTAGCAAAGGGTAACTTACTTCATTGACAGGCGACTGAACTGCCCCATGTCACTGTTTAGAATGGGAATTTTCTCATAATTTACAAGAGAAATATTGTTAGTATTCAGCTGGACAAAATATATAACACTAGCCTAGAGGTTTTTGGATATTTTACTGCAAATATCTTACAAATTGTACCTTTCACAGGAAGTGAACAATTTGTTCTCTGACTCATTTGACTGAAACTGTGCTTTATTCGCAAATACTTTAAGCATTATTCCAGTCTAGTGCATACATTAAGTTTGAATCTTTGGATGGAAAGATAGATTGTGACAGGCTTTTCACAGCAAAACCTCCTTTTCGTAATCATGTTTAAAATCGGATCAATTATCATCAAAATTCAAGACGACAAAAGGATATTTACTTTTTATTCTTCATGAATCCCCTGAGCTTCCTTTCTATTCAGAGCTCTTAAATCTGTTGGAATGTTTCAGTCTAAAAGTTTTGCACCCCTCCTCCTCCATCTGAAAACTAATAGCCAAGTAACTGGTAGTACAACACAAAAACATTTCCTCATAGATTCCTATTCTGTCATTTGTGTAGTTGAGGACATCAGTATCAGTACGCTGTTTCAGCCGATACCTTCAATGAAGTTCTCAGTATCGACTCTTGAAATGTGCCAATGTTCCTCTACATTAATTAGTATACAAGTTCTCCTTTACCCTCTTTCCTTCTTTCTTTCCTGCACAAATAAAATGCTGTTATTATTCACACAGCCACCTCAAAATCATACAACCCAACACACATTCCAGAGAAAGAAACTTTACACCCACTTTCAGTTCAGAACTTTCAGTTCTCTCACGGATGTGTGCAAAGGTACATTTTAGTAAAGCAATGTGATCAGTTATACAACAAACCAGGACCACACATCATTACCTAAAACCAAAACACAGTGGTCACTTATTATATAACTGATGTCTTTTTTATAGTCCAGAACAAATGGCTTTTTAGCCCTGATAGATCTTTGATGACACAACATGAGGGGAAAAAAACGTCCATGTGAACATATGACAGGTCAGAACACGATTCAGTGTTTTCTTATTAAGGGAACTGATGCAAAAAAATTCTAATTGTTTTCCAAAGAAGGTGTCTGGGAAAATTAAAACTAAAAAAGTACGAATAAAACTAAAAAGTTTACAGATGCCCAGCATCTGTGATTGCGTGGTTGCTGAGTTTCACAACGCATTCTGTGTAAAGCGTGAAATTCCCCCCCCACCCCGGTGTCTCGGTGGCAGGGTTAGCAGGTGGGAAAACCCATTATAGCCAGCTGGGTGAACAAGACGAGGAAGGATTTAAGAGCAATGCAACGAATGAGAAATGAGTGCTGCTAAATAGAGTAAAACATTGTCTGAGCTACAATTCAGATGGTGAATAAGCCATCAATGCGCCAAATATCCATATGCATCCGGTACACATAAATGTTGAATACAACAATTGCCAAGGGGGACTACACATAAATTCAGATTCTGACCTCTGACCCCAAATTACTCGCATTCCAGTTAGTCCATTTAAAGCACACCAACATTGTGTAACTGGATTGTTTATGCTGTGCATCTGTGTTATGTGAATCCTTGCTCATTCAAATTCAAAACACAGACCATATTTCTTCTTTGCTTTTGAATATAAATAGGTACATGCTTAGGTTAAATATTCTGTACTATCACAGCTTAACTTGCAAACTTAAGATAATTATAAATCCTACATAGGTTGAGCAAATATTTCCATTTGTTGAGCATCTCAACCAGCCTGGGTGCAAGAGAAATTACACTTGATGACCCTGGAAACTTTCTGATTCCACGTAAATATCCACTAGCAGGCAATAATAACTATGAGGAAATACTACTCTGGTTCATGTCTTTCCATAACATCAACAAACTCCTTTAAGCTATCAGACTCCTTAAGATTATCAGGGAGGAGATCCACTCACACCAAAAACAATTACAGAAACAGACAGTCCTAATACTAGACCACGAGAGAAAGCAGAAACATTACATCATCTCCACTGTAAGACCAGCAGTTTAGTTAAATCAAGGCAGTCTTTTCATTATTTTTCCCTATGAGAAGAAAGCATCATTTTGAGTCATTTCTCTAAAAAGTCTAAAAAGATCCCACACACTTACAGTTAGGGCCTGTCCTACCAGAACTGGAGTAATGAAAACACCCACCTTCACATTCCTGCTATTAGCCCACTTTTTAATTTGACTAAACATGCATTCATAAAAAGACTACAGACTAGCAGATTTTGCAGTCATGATTCTGCTCAAATGTGTGATAATGGGTGTCCATATCCACATTTTGACGAGCGAGGAGTTGCTTCAGTTCTGATTAATACACAGGATTGAGAAGAACACGGAAGGAGGAGAGGAAAAGCTAATAAGACATTATTATAAATAAAGCAATGTGTGCCAGTGCACTTGTCAGCACTGACACATCACTTTAATGAAGGGAGAGAGGAACAGAAAAACTTATGTCAGGATCTGATAAATTACTCTCACTCCCCCTCACAAGTGGGGGAAAAAAACGGAAACATCCTTTACTAAAAATACTCAAATTCACTTCACCATTGACCTTAATGATGTCACCAATGTTCTGGGAAAATAATAGATGGATCACAGCTGAGAATTCGGCCCCAGTCTTAAATAAAATCATTTCCAACCCATCATGTTTTTTCTATTAGGTTTCTGTGAGGTGTACTTCAAAAATATTAATCTGAGCCGCAATACAGGACATACTGCTTTACTTACATCTAACACCAAAAATGTATTTCTCGATAATGAATAGCCATTCCTCTCATTTTATTCTATTTTTGTTATTTAAAAAAATAAGCACAAAGAAGCATATTACACACAATAGGACAAATACAACAGAACAAAAATACAAATTAATGTTTTTCAGCTATAGGAACTTTTTTTACATGTAGTAAGAAATACTACAGAAATTGAAGAATCAAGTAAATAAACACTGCATAATCTTTATGGTGTGTATCAAATATTAAATGCTTCTTAAACATAAAAGTGATTAGTCAGGTGAAACATCATGTGTGTACCAAATTCATGACCACCTTTTTTTTTTTTAAAGAGAGGCGTTACAGACATACACTTTGTGTATGTGTGTCACCACAAGAACCGCACTTAGTTCTTCTTCCAAAGGTTATTGTGCTTACTAACTCTAAGATCAAACACATCCCACTCTTATTTTCTCATTCATGCATGTTTTTTTTTTTCTTAATGCTAGAGAAAATAATTATCGATATAATAATTATCGATAGACACTTTATACTATCATGATATATATCACCATACTGATCAGCCCTATCCTGTATACAAAATTGACTAGTTAAAGGGGTCTTCGGATGCAAAATTCACTTTTACATGTTGTTAGAACTGAAATGTGTTGGCAGTTTGTGTGCACATCCACCCTATAATGATAAAAATCCACTCAGTTTTTTTTTTTTTTTTATCTCGATAAACCCAAACCCATTTCTAAAATCAAGCCGTTCTCAGATTCTTGGCTGTGTAATGACACACAGAAAGGCCCCTCCCATGATTGTTGATTGACAGTGACGTTTTACCTTAGACCTGCCCTGAGTCAGCTGTAAAGTCTGCCATTGTTCTTTGTTTTTGAAGGGAATGTGCCCATGATCTACCTAAATGCGTTTATGTTCACGCAAATTATTCTGATCCTCACCTCCAAAAGTGAGTATAGGTGTTTTTAATTAATTCTGCAAATTGCCATGATGTGCTAGTTAGCAAGTTTCACGATGAATGCAGCTAAAGTTTACAGCCTCTAAGCGAACTGCGAGTCACACCCCACAGAAGAGAGGGGCGGGGCGAGGAGAGCTCATTAGCATTTAAAGGGATACATACCAAAATGGCTTGCTCTAAACAAAGTTAAAAGGGTGTTCAGAAATTAACCAAAGTATGTTAAAGACTTTTCATTAAGACCCTTAAAAATATAAACTTGTGGAAAAATGCCCATCTGAAGACCCCTTTAAACTAACTAGGTCACTAGTAAAACAGTAATTAGGAATTAATTATATTACCTAGCACCAACCATTTATATCATGGGTATTTGACGTGTTATCAAGTTCAGCCGTTTTTTGAGTCGTGTGGTATTACGAAAAATAACAGTGAAGACGTGTTTTTCTTGTTTAAAAAACTTAAACAACATGTGATTCGTCACTATTTAAAACTCAACATGTGATTCTGCATTTCTCTAAAAGCCCTTCCAGAAGGGCTGATTCGCTACTACACAAAAACAGGCAGGGAGGGAGGAAATGAAACCATTGTTATGAAACTGCAGGGCTAATGTGTTTCGGAAGAATGTGAATCAATTCCAAAGTCCATTTTTTTACACAATGCCTAAGAGTAAATTTAGACTGTATAAACATTGTTCTTTTTCTCTACAGATTACAATATCAGACCTTCACGATATAAAATTATTTTTTAGATACTGATACAAATCTGTTTTTGATGTCTAAATTTCTAAACATTTTTGCTGTCCTTACACAGCCTGAAATGCCCATAATGGGTCAAAAGTGATCTGAGCAGATGTATTTTATTTTATTTTTTAAGATTTGATGTTTCCAACACAATAGCAAGCAAAAAAGATACAGCAACCCAGACAAACAGATGTCCCACATTAAGTCATCATGCAAATGAAACATGGCACTTTTATGGCTTGGAGGGAAAAAATTATGAGATGTGTGTGGGTGGCGTAAATGTCAAGATATTGATTTAGTTTTTTCTGCATGGCACAGTTTTAGTAAATGGAAGAAATGTACTGTTATAATTATGAGACACAGGTCCTTTTCATAGAAGCCTCAGAAGCAGGGAAATAAAAATAATTTTCAGATGACTTATTTGTTCAACATTAGTGTATACACACAGCACATGATCCAATCAACAATACCTATGATTTCCTTAAATTAAAAGCACTCTTGTTAGATTGTATTTCATTCGAATGTATTTCATATTCAGCTTGTGGTACGTATATTTGACCCCCAGTGTTTTTGTGAACTTATACTTTAACAATAATCATATTAGTAAATACAAATCTGTTAGTCAAGTTCCAGATTTAAGAACACCTTTAGCCTTACAATTAGCACTAAAACAGGAGTTAGAGACTAAAGTTAAGTGCCTAGATTTCAATCTCAATCAGGTTGTTTTTCACGTTTCTGTTTGTCTCTCTGGTTCCCTCTTCCTCCTTTTCTTCTACTTCTCTCCTATCGCAGTACATCTCATTCTTCTGCTCTTTTCCTGTTGCTCCCAGCAGCAAGCACACCAAGGCGAGGGTCATTACATGAGGAAGTAACACCTTAAAACTCCAAAACCTCTGTTGAACACACTTTTCTTAATGTGTGTGTGCTCACAGACATAACAGGCTTATAAAACATAATATCTGGCAGGAGAATACAGACAATTGGTTATGTAAGGAGAGAATGGAGTCTCTCGCAAGAGTAAAGCTTCAATATCCTGAAATGTTTACAAAGGATAATAGCAAATTGCACACAAACACACTTCCTTACATTCAAACACACACACACACACACACACAGACAAACACCACAGTTGTGAGAAATTTTGTGCACAGACACAATCATAAGTAAGTTTCAGCGTGGCTTTCATCTCTTATTGTGGGCATCTGATATCTTTATTATGTATGAGACTGAATAAGCATGTGAAAAAAAGAGAACGCAGGAAGAGAGAAAAACAAAACTTAAGTACAAAACAATGAATTATAGTGTGAATTAGGGCACAATGATATTCTTGTTATAGTTATGATTATTTAACTTTGATTAAGCTAGATTTATTTGAATCAGCACAAATATACTGCACAGACCTAGTGGAAATATATTTCTGCATATGACTGCAACAGTGTGACCTGTGCCACTGTTTCACAAACACCTGAGGCCCTGACCAAAAACCAACTGCAGAAACGGTACGTCTGCTTGTCTACATGATGGCATCTGTGCAAATGCTTACAGTAAACATTAAAAAAGAAACAGGAAATTGATTAAAAAAAACAATGTGGCAACTAACCAAATGATCATCTAATTTAAGTTCCTGTCCTTTTCCCACAACACTTCTGTGCTACCCAATAATATACTACCTGACAACTTTCATGAAAACTATTACCTCTTTTAAAGTCAGTATTAAATGACAATTTTCGATTTTCGATTTTGCAAATGCATTAGTGTTGGGCGATATGGTCATTTTTCAAATCTTCATATCGTCAGCCCATGAGATTGATGATACACGATATTATCGTGCATGGGTGGACCAAGAGAGAGACTCTTTGTTCTTGTTATAGCATAACTATTCGTGTTTTAAACCACACAGGTGCGTGAGAGAGAGCCTGTGGAATCACCAATAATCAAAAAATATACTTTCAGACATACTGATAAACTAAAGTTAAATATAAAAATACTGTATTTAAAACAGCTAACGTCAGTTCATATATAGTCACAATGTCATATCGCGCGTCCTGTGACAAATTTGCCGCATCTGCGCACGGAAGTGATCAGCCTAAATGTTTTACAAAATCAGATAATGGTGAAAATCAATAGCAGATTTAATTTAAAGTCCAGCAGTTTAACACTAGTATTGGACATAAACGAACATGTTACATATATAGTATTTAAAACAGGTTAGTTCATATATTTGGAGTAAAGTTGAACTGAACTGATGCATCAGTCATACAGCGCTCCGGACCACACGCCACAGAAACAAGAGCGAGATGCATCCTACATAACTGTGGCATTACACTCAGTGAGGGCTTGTTTAAAATATTGCACACATATAAAGGTGGTTCAGATTACTTGTTAAAGTGCAATAAAATACTTTATATCTGCAGACGATGTACGTCTGTTTGTGGATGGAGACTTCTTCAGGGGCTACAAACTCTACTGCTCATTTGCGTGTGTGTGAAATGCAGCGCTGAAGTGAAATAGCTGAGCAGTTGGATAGCCGAATAATAATAGGCTGCTTAATGAAAATAAAATGATCATAATTATTATAATTTAATACATTAATAGGAGAATGAGCCTAATATCGTCTTGACTATTGACAGAGACATCTGCTATCATCGATACACGATACTATCGTCTATCAACAAAACCCTTAAATGCATAATACAGATCTTATTGTGAATGATCCATCCATGTGTTTCTCATTTTCCTGACCCCTTAATTTAAAATAATAGCAGTGAAAACCTCATTTCTGGTGAATAATACCAGACTTCTCCAATCATTTAGTCTGTATAAACCCTGCCCTTCCAAATTTGACTACAAGTTACCTTTTTTGGCACAATAGAGAAAAGAAAATGAGATGTTGCTGCTTCCATTTAATCACAACTTTAACTGTATGCAAACTGTCAGTGAGACAGGGAGAACTGTTAGTAAAAAAAGGACCAAAAAATTGTTACAAAATTGTTTTGCGATCACATTAATGATTTAAATCTACCACATAAAAAGGATATTTTTTTGTTTATCTTGATATGTAATATTTACAAAACCTTTTTGTCTACATGTTTAAAGAACTTAAAATCATGTTTTACTGTACAGGAAGTTATAGGCATACACTAAAGGAACAAGTGAAAGCGAAGAACAAACTGGTGTAATGTCATTTTGAACAAAACCAGGCCAAAATCGAAGTTTGTTTTGGAGTTTCGATAAATTCAAAACATCTTGACAAAAAAATAAAAAAAAAAACCTTTCCAGAGAGGTTTGCTCTGGCTTTTGACTTAGAAATCTTCTCCAGCTCATTTCTTCTGTTCAGTCCAAGATCCGATGTCCATGAGTGAAAGCAAGAACACATGATCTGTAATCCTAATTGAAAGAGTCATTGATGCAGTTTTTTTATATACTATAAAGCTGCTTTCTTTAAAGTGCTATATAAATAATTGTGGAATGACTTGACTGCATTGTCGAATTGCAGATCTTGCGAAATTAACTTATTAATCTTAACACATTGGCATGTTTGCTAATAGTATACCACTGCAAAGGTTTTTTTTTTTTTACTTGTTTTCACCCTTAAATGAAGAACAAAAAATAGCTTTGTGGGTCTTAACCCAGCCTGGTCCTTCATGAAAACACTACTTTAACATGATAATCTGATTACCACCAGGACCCACGTTAATAACCAATTGGAAATCTCCTATCTAGTGGATTAGCCTAATATTACTAATTTATCATTGACCTTATACTTATCCAAAATAACAGTTACACAACACATTTTCCTGAAAAAAGTAAACCCACTGGAAGCAAGTTGCTTGTTAAAGCACACAACAGTTATCGCTCATTGATGAACCCTGGGCAGATTTAAACATACAACCTTTCGATTACTTGGACAGATGCTTAAACAGGTTGCAGTCAGAGACACAATTCAATTAATTATGCAAAGGTTAGTACACAACATCAAGGCTGCAAATAATGTGTTCAGAAGGTGTTAGTGCTTATCTCTTTATTTATTTCACACAGGGCCAACAGCCACCAGCACACATTCAAACAGTGGCTTTTGGGTTTTTCTCAGCTTGAGGCCCCGGAGCCTGATCCATAATCTTATCTAAAAGACAACAGAGTTTTCAGTGTACCTAATCATATCACACCAAATAGAAGCAAAATATGAAATCCTATGAGGAAGTGGTTTCATTCTTCATGGCAGCACACAAAAGAGGCCCATATCTGAAAGGCCTACACTATAAACTTCATTCCTCACATTCTTTTGATTCATTAAATTCCCGGGCTGGAGACTCACAACCCAAAAATCCCACACAGAGAACTCAAACGTAGTTTTAAGTGACCACAGACAGCAGACATTCATACAATGCTGGTAGTTTACAGAGCTGTAACTCTAAGGAGCCTGTGGTCTGTTGCTGTGCCATTTGTATATATCAGATGGTTTAAATGAGGATGATCTAGTCTGGACTAGACTGGCAGGGCATTGTGAGGAAATACTCCCTTCCGACAGATGAGTAATAGGCGTCTGAAATACCACAGAAACAAGGTCCTACCAACTCTGATGAGTGAGACTATATTAAGCAACCCTTTAAAAACTTTGTGGGCACGGATTTCGACAAAACTGAATGTATATGTGGAACAAAACAGTAACTTGCCCGACTTTGTTTGGCTGCATACTAAAGGGACACCACAATTTCCAAAAATAAATAAATAAATAAATGAGTAGAACTGGAGCTTGTGGCGCCTTTAAACAAGCTGGTCTAAATGAAACAATGTCTGAAACCGCTATGACCTGGGGACACGGTTTTATTCGGACATTTAAATCAATTGTTTAGGCACTTCACGATACGATACAATACTTTAAACCATTTATACATAGCAAGCTGATTTGGATTTAATGTTTAAAACGTTTAAATTAAACAATTGAGCCAGCTTGAGTTGTATAAACGGTCTCAATTTTTTCTTCTTAAGTTGTAAACTATTTTCACGAGACGTTTTGAATGTTGACTATTATTAAACGTTTTAACTAGGACGTTAAGTACGCTTGAATTGTATAAACAGTTTTCTTGAGACGTCTTAGGTCAGCTTGAGTTGTATAAACCGTTTGTAGTTGTATAATGGTTTAATTTAGACGGTCTACAGATTGTCAAAACAATTGACTTTATCTATTGTGGGTAGCAGCGAAGTAACGTTACGTACACAATCATGAACACGCAAGATATGTGGCATAATCTAGACTGTTCCCTATTTAGGCAACAGTGGTCCCTTACCTGTTGCGTCCGGTCGGCAGGATTCTTCATGATCGCGTGCCGAAAACTATTGTCCACATATGACGCCATTCCGTCCGCGTGCAATCACATGTAATAAACGATCTCCTTTATTAAAGTCCGAGCATTTCTTCTAACGCTTCCGACTGCTTCGTTTAAGCTGAGCCGTCATTTGTAAAACCCCATACGTCCCCTAAAAAGACAAATGGCTCGTCGTGGGCCAGTTTCTGAGCCCCGGGCTGGAGTTGTATTCAAAGCACGAGTAGCGGTAGATCCTCCCAAAGGCGTAGAGGGGGTGAATATTTACACCCTTAAAAGTTTGTGGCATTCAGAAAATCTCTTTCCAAAGAGAGCGTAATGACTACAGGGGAAAAGAATCACGTTTGGACGAATAACATCACAGAAACAACTATACAACAACAAAACACGTCCAGAGCATTGTCTTGTGTGCGGATAGAGGTTCACGGATGAAAGGCGTAAGCTCTGTTGTTTCGGGGTCGCTGTTCATCACTCGGCGTCCGGCGAGTCTCTTCTGTTGTGTCGAGGGCGAAAGCAGACGCTAGACGTCCGTTACTCCAAGTTGGAGGAGTTTAACAAAGTGACGTGCGTCCATAGCGACTACGGGACAGACACCGGACAGACGGGCGGGGTGAAACTGGACCGGTGACAACGCCGTGATTCACAAGAGTTGAAGAAAGAAATTAAACGGCCGGCCTCTAGCGCCCCCAGTGGACAACAAGTTCAGCCAAACTTTGAGGCAGAGCTGTGATAATGGAGAGGCATAAAGCGGCGACCAGTGGACAACAAAGCGCGTTACATAACCAGAAAACATCCAGAAAGAAGACGATGGATCTGAAGGCCCATATATAAACACAAATGTTTTCAATTCAAAAAAATTATATATTAAACTTTTCTTGGTTCAATATATTATTTACAAAAAAGATTGTAGATGTAGGCTAGGCCCTACATGACAAATGAAATACGTGACACAGTAACGTGCTTTGTTTTCTCTTAGACTTTTAGACATCATCAATTCAACACTTCGCCTTATATTCATTTAATATAACATATTGTTTTATAGAAGTGCAAAGTTATCTTTTTGTGTGTTGAACCAAAATCGACCAGCAGGTTGCGCTAGATTACTGTACGTTTAGTCAACACTCGGGTTGGTTCAGTGGACCCTTTCGCAAAGAAAATATGTTTACTAATAAATGAATGATCAATATATTAAACGATATAAAAGTATATTAGAAAATTATACCTAATAATATATTGTGTAAATACATTACAATATATGAATAATACATAAGGAATTGCCACTTTTCATATATTGAAATATGTAGGCTAACAATATATCTCAATATATTTCATTTTATATTCAGTAATATACTTTATAATATATAGATCTACATGTGATAAGATATGGTACTGCATGTGTAACAATATATTTAACATGTTTATACAGTATATATACACACATATGGAAATATATATTTCTTACATCCAACAATCATTTACGATACACGTTTCATATTTTAAAACATAGCTAACTTACAACAGATAAGCACACCTGCTATAATAAAGCACGTATTGAACAGACTATCACTGTGCTGAACAGTGCACCACAATTACTTTTTAAATAAATTAACATATAATTGATCATTGTTTGGCCAGTCATCTTCTGACCACAGACTCTACTCTTATGCACAATGGTAACCCTACAAACTTACACATACCAGAAAACCTTTTAGATTCCAAAATAATACAACATTAAACACTAACAGATACCCCCCTTTATTAATATTGAGCAAAAACACATTAAATAACACTTAATTTTACAATGTTTACTCTCCTTTAACAGTCGGGTGCATACTGGGAATTAGAAATCTGCAGTAACTAATTTCATGATATGTTTGTACACACATTCACATATATATGGGAGCATCTATGTGCAATACATACTCGATAAAGGATCAAACAATTAATTTTTGTCTTCATTTCTAAATATAGTACCGATATATAGCTATAGTAAATGCATATATTGCTGTATATTAAAATTATAAGCACTAGTTTCCAATATATGGAAATGTATTCTGTAATATAGCCTATCACATTATATTTTGCAGTATATTATCATTTCTTTTGGTTTCGTAAGGGGAGAGTCTCCCAACCAGATTTATTAGGGAAATGAGAATGGTTTGTGAGCTCGAAAAATGCCAATGTCAATATATATATATATATATATATATATATATATATATATATATATATACATACAATATACATTTAATAGGCTATTCATTAAAGTGTATTTCTTTGAAATCTCAGTAGGTACTCAGAGTAAATCATTTACATTTGACATAATTTACATATCCTTTAAATTGGAGTTCAGCTGTGAAAGACAAATGTCTAGCCAAGATCTCTCATATGCATGATCTTATTTACGGTGTTTGTACGGTTTTATATTTGGAAAAATATCTTCCCAGAAGTAAGCTAAATCCAAAACCTCCCTTTGGGACAACCATTAATGTCCTTAACTAGATAAAACAACTCAAAAAATAAAGCATAAATAAAGTTTTCTTTTTAGTATTTTTAAAGTGAAAAGATTTCTGGTTGCACTTTATTTTACAGTAAGTGTACTAGCATGTACTTATAGTGTACTTACAGTGTATTTATTTAAGAAAGTTCTGGTAACACAAGGTAACTACATGGGGTAGGGTTAGGTTTAGGGGTAGGTTCAGGGTTAGTACCTAGTTATTACATAGTTATTGTAATTACTATAATAAGTACATTATTTGTACATGAGGAACAGGACTGTAAAATAAAGTGCTACGATTTCTTTATGGTAAAGTTAGTAAAATAAATACACTGTTAGACTTTTTATCGTATTTTTGCGGTAACTTACTGGCAGCACTATTGCCAGTAAGTTACTGTAAGTTCCCCTTTACAGTAGCTTACCTGTAAATGTGTTTTACGGTAAGATGCCCTTACCGCAATTTAATTTTACAGTAAGATGCCCTTACTGTGATTACATTTTACAGCAAAATGCCCTTACCGTGATTTAATTTTACAGTATGATTCCCTTACTGCAATTTCATTTTACAGTATATTAGTCATTTTATTGTAATTTATTAAAAATATTTTAATATTTATATTTTACATTAATGCTATTGAATTTAACAAATTCCAAAAAAAGTGACTTGAGTCCATGTACATCAGCATATTCTTTATTGTGCTTTTTTGTCAAACAAAATATTTTATTTTAAACAAATAATCTAATTAAAACAAAACTAAGTTACAAAACAAAACAAAACAAATAAAAATTTTTTTTTTTTAAATCACAATAAAAATACACTTCAGAAACAGTTCCAAACTTCCACTCCACCAATCACAGCAGATCACTGGTGTCAGGTGGCATCAATTCCTTTCTGCATATGGGATGTAGAGAGAGAAACGGAGAAAGGGGAAAATAAATAAATAAAGAAAACAAAACAAAACAATTACATCCTTGGAGTAACACACTCACACAGCAAGTTCTACAGATTGTAGCACCAGCACCAGATTTGAGTATAAGTTGCATCAGTCCAAGAATACGTCATGACGAGGAAAAAAAACATATATAAGTCGCACTGTACTATAAGTCGCATTTATTTAGAGCGCCCTCTCGCGGCTGGATACGGTAATGTTTTCTCTTGGTTCATCTCTCTCGGTTCATGTCAAATTAATTTTGATGAAAAAGTCGCACCTGACTATTAGTCGCAGGACCAGCCAATCTATGAAAAAAAGTGTGACTAATAGTACCGAAAATACTATATATATACGATCAACATTCTTCAAATTATCTTCTTTTTGTATTACACAAAAGAAAGTCATACAGGTTTGGAATGACATGGGGTGGAATACATGATATACATTAATTTTAATTTTGGGTTAACTAATCTATAAGTAACATAAGTTTTTTGTGGTGAATTACTCACCTCTGTACCATCTCCAGCGTAGTGGATGCTGCCTCCTGATACTCCAGATTGAACACATAAAAGGAGCCGAAAAAGACAGCGAAAGCACTGGCAAAGTTATGAAGTTGGTTAGCTTCATAGAAGACCTTCCCCTCAATGCTGACCATCCAGTAGGTTGCAAACAGCAGACTACTCCCTAAAACAAAGGCATCTTCAGCTAAATTGTTTCTTGTAATAGAATTCTCAACAATTATTTCTCATACCTAGCATGATCACCTGTGGTGTGGTAGGCAATGTCATTTCCTGCTCAACCGACATCTTGGTTAAGGTTGGCTGAAAGAAAAAAAAAAAAAAAGATTCTCAGATATTGAATGATATATAGATGGAACTTTTATTTTTCAGATAATGTTTATTGCAAATATTTGTATTTTAATTCCTAAATATAAAACAATATACAGTCAGACGCAGTCAATAATACGAATCTAATGTTGTGATGCGAGATACCAGCGGTCATGTGACAAAAGAACTCAAACCCGAAGACTCGAAACATTTTTTACTAATCATTTCTGTTTCTGCATAGTGCTATGGGTTTCTGGCTTGAAGAACGAACGACTCGGACCCGAAGACTCGAGAGATGAACGAATCATTTCACTTTCCGGTATTGACAGCATATCCTTTATGGGACTGAAGAAGAACGAAAGACTCAGACCTGAACCCGAGACTCGAAAAGATTAACTAATCGTTTCTGTTTCACACATGGTACAGGCCAGCAGACAGATCAGAGTCAGACACTGACGAGCAGACAACTAAACAAACTAGAACAAACGTGATAAATATGAAGTTGCAAAGGAAAGAACGCCTCGGATCAGGAGGTGAGGTAAACTAACAGAGTCAGACTGCAATAGCCTGAACTTAAGACCCAACAACTATTCATTAATAAAACGTTTTGGTTTCTTATTATTTGGCTTTGGCTGCATTACCCTATAGTTTATTTTGTATTCTTTTAACAAATGTAATCAAAATTTTCATAAGTTCTAGATTTGTTGGGATATTTAACATACCATTTTATTTATATTATTCCGAAATGAACAAAATGACTCGAAAAAGATTCTTTAATTTTGCTGAACGAGACTCAAATATCCGAGTCAGTAAAATGATCCGAACTTCCCACTACTACACAGCGGTGTTTCTTTTATGAATCAATCTGCGTTTTCAAACAAATCTAGTGAGTCAATGACCCATTCAAAAAGTCGCTTGCTTTGTTCCTGAATAAATCTGCCGTTTGAATGAACTGACTGAATGAATCATTAAGTGACAAAGACAATGACTTGCCGTCCCCTACTGGCATTTTTAGTTTAATTTTTAAAGTATTTTTTCAGTTATTTAAACCATTTAATATTTCTATATTCAAAACCTTCCATTTAAAACATTAAACTCATAGCATATTGTTATCATAAATTTAAATGCATTCTTGCCCCTTTAGAGCCTCATTAAAGTCCCAGTGAACAGAAAGTTGCAAACAACTTTTCTCCAGTGTTGTGAAGTATTTCCATGTGAAACTGAATATTAAATAGAGGGCAGGGTTTTACTTTATTTAATTTTTTTTAAGGTTAGATAAAAAAAAAATGACCTAAGTGCTCCTAAAAGGAAATGTAAGTGTAAAGCCCTGCAAGTTATGCATTACAATATGTTAATCACGTAATGCATCTGATAGTCAAAACATATACTTACAAAGCCAAAGATCCTCAGTGCTTGTGGCTCTTAAAAGAGCCTTTGGGCTGTAGTTAGCTCCTGTTGACACAGGGAAAAGAGAAAAAGAAGAAACATTATTTTTCGTCAATGATTATTGGCTAATGACTATATGAACATGTTAAATCACAGATCTGGGATCACTTACACAATCAGATGACAATCAACACTGAAAAAAGGGAGAAGAAAATCAGTTTTACCAATAATTAGCATAGAATATCTAAAATATTTTGCAATTAATATGTTTCAGTTAATCTATTGGTCTGCCTTTACATTGCTTTAAAAACGTTACTATTTTAACATGTCATATTTCTGTCACGTGAAGAGTGAATCGCACGGTGAACCAGACAGTTTGCAGCATTCAATTGGCTGTCGGTCAAAAAAACCTCTTACATCTTGTCTAGACTTTGTTGATGAGGGGATTCGCGAGCCTGCATAATTCGGAACTGAATTAAAATGGCGTTATGAGCAGTGAGTAGATTCTGACTAACTTGAACACCTTTGATAGGTCATTGCGTTCAAGAGACCAGACAACTAACGTTAACGTCTGTGAATGGCTACATTGATGCTCACCGCAGCAAAACGCGTTGTAAGATTAATTTGCCATTCTCCAGAGAGTGAACACAAATAAGCACTAATATACACTGGAGCGTTTGCCAAATCCATTGCGCCAATACATTATTTCAGTATCAATTGAGTGTGTGCTCTTGCTTGCGGTGGACTGGGGGAGAGAGACTGCGAGAGAGTGCGTTTGAGAATTCGCGCCAACGTTACTTTAAATAGCCTAACGTCACACACATTTAACGGCATTCATTTAAATGACGAGTAAAATATACCATAACTGGTCGTAAAAAAATACGGAAAACCATTGTTTGTGTAAATACTACATTGGGTCCATCTGGAAAAGGCAGTCAGTTAACTGTATGACATAATGGGATATGAAAGCGGCAGTTTTTGAGGAAAACTAAAAGTTCCTTCAGACTGTCCTGTTAATAATAGCCTATTAGATTGTATTATTTACTTTCTTCATAAATGTAGCTATATTTAATTGATATTGGTAATGGTTTACGTTGTTAAAGTAACTTATAAAATACATTTGTTAAGTAAAAGGTACTTACCTCAGAAAATCTCGCAGCTGGCGTTTAGGTAGTGATCCACTCTGAGACGTCAGTTTTGCGCGCACTCAACACGTCACACAAACATCAGTTTACATTCTGCCAGGTTGTTGCGTGGGCTTTGCACGTGAGCAACAATTTAAAATTTGTGAGGTTTAAGCAAAGTTATTATAATTATTATAATTATTATTATTATTATTATTATTATTGCTATTTAAATATCACCACACCTGTGCTCTTTTACCTGGCATAAAAATAAAACAAAAAATGCCTAATTTGCCTCTATGGGAACCAGTTGTCCATTACTATTATTATTAGGGCCCGAGCACCAATGGTGAGAGGACCCTATTGTTTCTGCTCCGTTTATTATTATTATTATTATTATTATTATTATTATTATTATTATTATTATTATTATTATTATTATTGTTGTTGTTTTTTATTGGAGAAAATGCTACTATTAAAATTAACATCCAGTGTGTGAAATGAGAATGATTTTATGATTTTAATCTGCAGAACAAGACAGAAAAAACTATAAAACATTATGAAGTTTTAATAGGCCTAAAATACAAGTTGTGGACACAATGACAAAGGCAGTGATTACAATTTAATTGTATGTATAGAAATCTGTCTTCTTCATTTACAGTAGCACTACTGCTTTTGCGTAAACAGTAAAGTACTGTAAATTACCATATACAGTAAGTTACTGTAAAATTCATACAAAATACCCACAATGCAGTGCATATTACAGTAGTTTACCGTAAATAATATAAATGGTATTTTACTGGGCTTTTTTGCGGTAAGTTACTGTAAAATTGCGGCAAAGTCTAACAGTGTACATTCATGTCCCTATGTAGATATGTAAGCTAAATAAATATGTGTGTGTGTGTGTGTGTGTGTGTGTGTACTTTATGCTGCATTGTGGGGATCCACAAGGATAGAAAAACCTGAAATGTTTGATTTGGTCCCCAAAAAAAATATTAATACAATTAAAATAGTAAATTATGTTTATCTGAAAGTTTAGCTATGCAAACAGGTTTTCTGCAAGGGGTAGGGTTAGGGGATAGAAAATATTGTTTGGTCAGTATAATAGTAATAGAAGTCTATGGAAAGTCCCCATAATTCAAAGAAACACGTGTGTGTGTGTGTGTGTGTGTGGATAGGTTTGGCTATATAAATATCAAAATATTGTTGTTTTGTCAAAACACTTGAAGTGGTTCTCATTTTTTTGATTTTTGACTCATAAAATTCTTTTTGTTTTTAAATTCAATAATGCCAACCGGTTTAGGGGTAAGGTTTGGCTTGAGGTTTACCGTTGATTGTGTCCTCTATAATATATTTTAAAAACCAGTGTGTGTGTGTTTCTGACCATCTATAGAAAGCATTCATTTGGTGCAAAAACAAATCACACATAACAAACGCTTACAGAGATGTGGTAAGCTCTCAGACTGCAGGTACTTGGACGGAAAACATGAGTGGTGTAAATCACAAGGTCAGTAATATATCTACAACAAAAGAGCTGGGAAGCATCAGATACATACAGAAAGAGAAAAGAGCAAGAGTGTGGAATGGGGGGCTGAGAAAAATAAATTCTTCAGTTTGTGTTACAGTCCTGTATATCAGAAACAAGGGTCACTAACATGTGTGTGCAAAGATCTATATGACACTAATTACCACCATGGGGAAGGGTGTTAGAAGTCTGTAACTAACACCAAGGGTGCTAGTTTTCTGTTCCCTTAGCAACAAAGAAGTACTGAAGATATTGCTGCTTTATCCATCTAATCTATATAGCCAGATGGTTAAAGGTACGTGATGAAAACATGGGTGTGTGTGGGTATATAAGCTATCTGTGTAAAAGTATATATAGGTGCTTGTTTATGTCTTGATTTATGGGATTTATGGGTGCTTTTGTATGCTAACTGTTCATGAAGTTATTTCAAGCCTTTATTCATCTTGTAATTTACATCCACAATCAACACCTAACAACATACAAAATATAATTTTGCCATCATGTAAAAGCAAACACTACGCCCACCTATATGTATTTTTCTCTCTATCCTTTCCTTCCATCCTGTTACGTTAATGCAAATATTAACAGAGAGAGTACTGTATAAAAGTGGCTTGGTTCCTTCATCATTATTCAGGGTTGCTCTCAGATTTAATTGAGGTTATGATGAAGAATGATTGCTATAGGGAAAAAACTAAGGTTTGATGTTTTACACTCACATACACACACAGTGTAATGATCGAAGGATCCAGAATTCATTTCAGTAATGCATCTATCTTAAATGCATCTGTGCTTACAGTAATTACTGTTTCATATGTGTGTGTGTGTGCGCGTGTGTTTGTTGTTCAACAGCTGTTGTCACTCTTCTGTCCAGTTGCATCGGTCTCTAAAGATAAGCACATAGCTGCACTGTTTGTGGTAACACATGAACAGACAAAAACGCCTGCAAAATCTTCAAACAGGATTGATCTCACAATGGCATCAATTATTGTAAAATGACTCATATTATGACTCACTATATTCACAACATGACCAAAAGTATGTGGAAACCTACTTTTTTAAAGAGCCCAACATATGTGTGTTCCAAAGGTTTTTTTATTATTTTAAAATTATTTTTTGACAAACAATGAAAGTCAGTGGTTCCAAAGCAACAGGTGACCCCATTGACTTTTTTTTGCATTTCTATCTATCTATCTATCTATCTATATATATATATATCTATATATATGTATATATATATATATATATATATATATATATATATATATATATATATATATAAAGATTTCTCAATATAAATGCACAATATATATATATATATATATATATATATATATATATATCACTTACTGATTTTTACAACTTTGTCGCTATGAACACTGTAAACCTTGAAAATCTAAACACCATTTATTGTATATATTATTTAAGCTTTTTAAGAGAATTAATGTAAGTGGATTAAAAATCATAGTTTTTAATCATTTTTATGTTAGTTTTTTATTTTAATATTTTCTGTTTTCATTTTAAATAGAAGTTTTAGTAATTTTGTTGTTTTTGGCATTTTTATTAGCTTTTTTTTTCAAATCTGTACATTCAGTTTTATGCATTTTTATTTCAGTTTTTTTTTATATATAAAATATACACTTTTTTTTATTGTTTTAGTTTTAGTAAACTATAATAACCCTAAACGTTATACCACTATTTCTGAAAATTGAGTTTAGCTTGTACTAAATCCTACAAAATTTGTTGGCACTATAATTTCTCTAAAAGCCAAAACTATCAATTTGATAGGTGATTTGTGGTGTAGATAAATGCGCACTTTTTAGTACATAAATGAAATATTTTTCATGAAATGTAAGGACTTTTATTTTTTTCTTTGAAAACCTGACATCCCCTTTGAAGGATTTGAAATCATATAGTGTTTGATCTTCAAGAGCAGCTGAGCTGGCTGTATATGAAAATAATGAGCTGGGTCTGTGATTTGGGCAACACTTCAAAGGCCTGTGAAAAACTGTCTTCTCATTTGAGTCTTCCTCAGAGAACCTTATTAAACATGCAACATGCTCACTCTGTTTTCTGTTGCAGAAATTTAATTTTAAATTATAATCACCATTGGTATCTTCTAAAAAAAAACATTTATAACCTTGTGCTTGGTTAAAGAGTCAAATACCAGAAATAAATAATAAAATACAAATAAATTAGATGATTATATTGTGAAAATTAATTGATAATGCCATAAATATTGTGACTTTGCATTTTGACTACTCTGAATTGGACTAATTGCTAATTAGAATACACACACCATGCACAGAAAAAGATGCCACTAGATGAGCCATGATAATCTATAGGACACAATTCCTGTTTAGGAATACATCACATTAAATTACATTCATCAGCTAAAATCAGTTTACTAAATCTCTTTAGACATGACCAATTTTACATATAATCATTACACACACATTTCTACTTTATATCTCACTCAATTAATATATATTTCGTTAACTGGCATCAAAAGTACATGGGTTTATCTTCAAAATATATATTTATATAATAAACTCTATTTGGCTCAAGTCAGTTAAGATTAATATATATCCAATCGAAGATATTCTTTCTGTAATGTTTTTTTTTTTTTAATCAATGATATGTAGATGGACATCTGAAATTACAGTTTTATAATGGAATGGCAGTGGTGGACATTTTATTTACATTTTAAACATGTAATAACATTTTGGAGTCTTTTGTCCAACTTGACAGAAAAAATTATGTTTTATATTCCACATCACATATATAAAATATGATTAAATACAGGTTACCTATTTTTGTAAATGTGGAATACAATTCATTATTATTATATTTTTTTTTTACTTAGTTGCTTTAAAAAAATAGAGAATTTAAATTAGAGAAAGGAACAAAATAAGGGTTATTTCTTAACAAATAGCTAGTTTTCATGTTACAAAAAATAATAATAATTAAATAATTATAAATAATTTTGTTGTTGTTGTTTTTTTCTTATTTGTAACATGAAAACTGGCACATAAAGTGTCTTTATCTATATGTTAATTTTCATCACCCCAAAATATTAAACTCACAGTTTTTAAATATATATATTTCTCAAATTAAATATATATTAAATATATACACTTTCTCAAATGAACTTGGGCAACACACACACAAAAAAGAAAATACTCAGACTGAACTCACACAAAATATTACCCTATTATGAAAGCTCTGTGGATACTGAGTAGCCCATTTGAATTTCCTTGCCTCAATATGTTCCTCTTTCTCTGTCCTCTTCATTATGAGCCCAACTTCATTAAGATGGTTTCTAATCTCTTCAGTTGATAATAATGGGCTAAAATGACTAAGCTCTCTCAACAGCCGCAGTCTAGAGGACCTTTATTCAACCACTTCCACACAACATCATTAACACATCCTGATGCAAGATGTGGATGAGGTAAGAATTCTCTTCAACTGTACAAAGGGAGAGAGAACAAAACGCTCAGCAATGCAGGCGTTCTCATTATGTGTGTTACGTCTGTTGTGTTAAAGCACTTGCTCTAATGATGGCCCCTAATGTTTCTGCCACTGTTTCTTTGACTATGTCTGGCAACGAAAGAGAGAATGAGTCTGCTTCCAGATACTTAAAAGCTTTATTCACAAAAATTAAAAAAAAAATCCTTGTATCATTATAGCTTTGTTGTTGTTTGAATGCTGTAGAAAAGAACATAATAAAGTGCAGAGGTACAAAATAGTTCACACATATATACACTCACCTTAGCGCTATACTAAATTTTCCTTTAGCACTCAGAAACTAAAGGAAGGAGCAATGAGAAGGTGGCTGAGATGCATTTCTAAAACTGACCCTCTCCCCCTCATGATGCATCAGTATAGATTACAGTTACTTTGGCAGAGAAATATATCATATTTTCCCCCAGTGAGAAATGTTTTAAAACAGAAAAATAAAATGTTGGGGTTATGTGTATGTACAGTGTGTACAGGTACATAAGGACTTAGTGCAGTCATATTTGTGTAGCAAATATGGGAATTTCTTCTAAGGTGTAGCAAGTAGGGTATTTTTTATATTTTTGGGTGTCATCAAAATAAATTATTGTGAAAAGCCATGTGCTATACCATGTTTGATACTAGTTGTTGTTTTTGTAAAAGAACCAGATTTCCAGTCTTAAAATAATAAAATTCAGCCAATAAAATAAATATGAATTATTACACTTGATATTTTCTTTTCTTTTTTTTTTTCACAGAAGGATTGTTTTAATTGTTAGTGCTTCAATTTCCAATCTTAAAGTTTTAATTTAAAGATTGTTTTAAATGGTAGTGTAACTTTTTCCTTTGTTTGGTCTGACTTTCCATCCTGTATAGTCTTTAAAAAAAACAAAAAACTTTAACGAACAAAAGACAGGTCAATGGATACTGGCAATAGATTTTATTAATTTAGTGATGACTGTATATTTAAATTAAATTAAATACAAATATAAAAAAAATTAACTTAAAGTCATCTTTTTATACCTCATAATGAGCTAACTCAATCCCTAACTAATAGTAGTTCTTTATTTCCAACCCATTCTGTTTTATTTGATTTGATGTGAACATTTTATTGCCATTATAAAGTAAATAACCCTAACACTCATAAATAATCTTCTTTCTGTTAAGTCATTTTAACAATCAGTTAATTCAATAACAAACATATCAAGATGGGTGTTTCAATTCTCCCATAGAGGTGATAAATTAAAGACACTAGAGTGTAGACTTCATGTGTATGTCCAACATCTACAGGTACTTCTCAATAAACTCGAATTTGTGGAAAAGTCAATTTATTTCAGTAATTCTATTTCAGTAATTCAACTCAAATTGTGAAACTTGTGTATTAAATAAATTCAATGCACACAGACTGAAGTAGTTTAATTCTTTGGTTTTTTGTTCTTTGAATTGTGATGATTTTGGCTCACATTCAAAGAAAACCTCAGAAAATTTCAACAAATTAGAATATGATGACATGCCAATTAGCTAATCAACTCAAAACACCTGCAAAGGTTTCCTGAGACTTCAAAATGGTCTCTAAGTTTGGTTCACAAGGCTACACAATCACGGGGAAGACTACTGATCTGACAGTTGTCCATAAGACAATCATTGACACCCTTCACAAGGAGTGTAAGCCACAAACATTCATTGCAAAAAAAGCTGGTTGTTCAAAGAGTGCTTTATTCAAGCATGTTAACAGAAAGTTGATTGGAAGGAAAAAGTGTGGAAGAAAAAAATTCAAAACTAACTGATAGAACCACAGCCTTTTTGTCAAGCAAAATCGATTCAAGAATTTCAGTGAACTACACAAGGAATAGACTGAGGCTGGGGACAAGGCATATAGACGTGTTAAGGAATTTGGCTACAGTTGTCGTATTCCTCTTGTTAAACCACTCCTGAACCATAGACAACGTCAGAGGTGTCTTAACTGGGATAAGGAGAATAACTGGAGTGTCCAGTGGAACAAAGTCTATGGGATATTGTCAAGAGGAAAATGAGAAACAAGAGAACAAAAAAAGCTGATGAACTGAAGGCCACTGTTAAAGAAACCTGGGCTTCCATACCACCTCAGCAGTGCCACAAACTGATCACCTCCATGTCATGCCGAACTGAGGCAGTAATTAAAGCAAAAGGAGCCCCTACCCAAGTATTGAGTACATATTCAGTAAATTAACATACTATCCAGAAGGCCAACAGTTCACTAAAATGTTTTTTTTTGTCTTATGAAGTATTCTAATTGGTTGAGATAGTGAATTGGCTTTTTTTTTGTTGTTGTTGTTGTTAAATGTGAGCCAGAATCATCACAATTAAAAGGACCAAAGACTACTTCAGTCTGTGTGCATTGAATTTTTTGAATTTAATACACAAGTTTCACAATTTGAGTTGAATTACTGAAATAAATTAACTTTTCCAAAACATTCTAATTTATTGAGAAGCACCTGTATACTCGCATCAAAAATAGTTTGTTCTGTATACACACAAACTGATTGTTTGTGTATATAGTAATCATCAAGTCCTCATGTTGCAAACATGCTCCACGTTAAACAGCTCCAAATACAGCAACATAATAAACTAGTCATTATGTCTAATGTTAAAGCAATTGACTGCAAAACCCAGGAAGAAACAGTGTAGCATTTTAAAAATGTCTCACTGCCAACATCCTTTTTTTAAAATGTGTGCTTAAATGTATAGAAAGAGACCTATGTTAGATACAGAAAATGACTCAGTCATTTCAGACAGTTTTCCAAAGTCTATTAGAATCAATTTAAGAAATATCTTCAAAAGAAAAAAAATCCAAATAACTGCACACAATTAATGTTAGATTTATCTTCATTCAGCATAACAAATTTGTAAACAGAAACTGATACCTGGGTAATTTCCAATCTGCTTAATAATATATGCCTACATACAGATTCAAACAACAACACTCTTTGAGAAGGTCCTCAGCTGGTTTGGATAATATATAGAAAGCAGGGATTATTAACAACTATAAATCTGCGAGGGCCCCTATGATTTTTGGAGTCCCCCAGGGCTCAATCCTTGGACATTTTCTGTTCGATCTGTATATGCTCCTACTATCATCCAAAAAACTAATTTTCTTACCAAATCTATGCAGAATACACCCATATCTACCAAGCTCTAACATCAAGCCATTACAGCTCTGCCTTAGTGAAATTAACTTTCAAAAGCTTAACAAGACGTACATTCTTTTTATTCTGTTTGACCACTATCTGACTTCATTTAGGAAAAAAAAAACTTTCTCTTTTCTCTTATCATTCCCTGTTTAGCTTGTTCCTGTGACTATTTGCCTCTTTAAGATAAATTGCTTGATATATTTCCCAATTTTAAGTCTCTTTGGATAAAAGCATCTGCTAAATGAATAAATGTAAATGTAAATTTAAATGTATCCAAACATAACCTAGAAAAAAATCATTCATAAGATCCTGTAATATGTTGCAAAAATAGTTTTTTCTTATACTGCACTGTTCTGCATGTTTTTGTATGTGCCTGTTTCTTAGTAAACTTTATCTTTGTCAGATCTGCTTTTATCTGATTTACAGTATATATACAGATAAATACTCTGAATCAAATCAGTTAAAAGCATATCTGATAAAGATAAAGTTTACTATCTAACAGACAGTCACGTACAAGAACAGTACAGTATAAGAAAAAATGAGTTTTGCAACATATGACAGGATCTTATTCAGGATTTTTTTATATAAATATATAAAAATATACCAATAAAAATAAGAGGAGGAAGTGATTGTGTTTTATGTCATGTGATTTTGTTTTGACAAGGTAAATGCAAGCTAACAAAACTGTCATCCGAATATAAACAATTCCTAAAACCATATAATGTAATTGACACTTTCATTTTCATGTGTAAACACACACACACAAATACAGACACATGCCAAAATCCTCTTTTTCTTTAGAGGGAAAGATGCACTCGGTCAAAAGAAAAAAAAAAAAATGAAAAAATACACAAAGAAATTAATAGTACTTTTGATAGTATATGTTTGCTCATGTAAAAATGTAAGAGCACACAAACCCCATTTCAAAGTCTCAAAACATTCAATGCTTCAGTTTTTTTAATGATGACATCTGTTTCAGACAAAAGAGAAAAAGTTGTGTAAGAGCCACAACTTTGTCTTCTTCGAGATGTCTACCTCTTGTTGCTAAGCAACAGGTTTAGCCTGGGAGAGACTTTATTTCACCCAGTGTTTTAAAGCTCACTGGTATTGTGAGTTTTAAAACGGTAGTTTCTTGTCAAGTTTTGCATCATGAAAACGAAGCCTGCTGTGTGGCATGTTATCTAGCTATTCATTTCCAGTGATTGTCGTCACTGCTCCTTGTTGTCAGAGTAGCTCATGGCGGCTGTCAGGAGTGTTTAACTGCATGAGGCTCAAAAGAGAAGGAGAGGTGACCATCCTCCCTCTGGTTAGACTCATCCTCACATTCATCGCATCCTCTCCTATTCCTATTTCCCTTTACTCCATTACCCTTCACACTTTCTGTCCAACTGTCGGACATTTCTGTTCGATTAGTACCCAACTAGTGACGGATGACTAAAAAATGTATCAACTTTTATGTTGAGCTGATCCTTCCTGTAGGTCACAAAGAATTATTTGGTCATTATTTCAGTTTTCCATAACGTAGATCACTGTCCATTTCTATAACTCACTTACTCTTACTCTATAAAAACAAGTAGGATTTTAAGTGTTAAATACCCCCATATGGCAAAAACACAAAAACCAACTAAAGACCAAGTACCGTAACATGCATTTTTACATTGTTTATCATACTACAAAGAAAGGTTGTGTCAGAGGTCATGTGATATAATTCCCTATCAGAGAGAAAAGATCACAGCACTCAGTGAAGCAAACATTGATGATTTTGATCTATAATGCAGTGTAGAACATCTTATTAGACATGAACAAAGAGACATTGACTGAAATCATGAAAAACTGCCATGGAGAAAGCATGGATATAAGCAATATTAAAAGTAGAACATCACTGCAGAATCCACAGGATATCTACACTGACAGTAAAATATTCCAATTAGGTAAAAAAAAATCACTGTACAATTCCTTTCGAATATTACAAGCTCGGAAAACAGACAGTTGGAATATTGAGAATGAAAACAGCAGGTGCTGGAAATACATATTTCATTATTTTGCTTGTTATTTTCCCAGCACTCTATTCCCTCTTGATTCCCTATAATGGTGGCAGCGCTCACTTATACTTCAAAATAAATGAATAAATCTGCCAAATGTGTTTGCTTGTGTTGTGATATTTTTGTTGCTCCAATTTTGGCCCTGTATCACTAAGCTCTTGTGGGAAGTTAAAGAGCTTTTTCTGACACTGAAAGTAAACAAGAAATGCTAAGAGATGCATTTTTGCTCACTTGTTTGTCATATTGATGGCATACTAATCCAAATAATAAAAAATAAGTGAATTAAACTGTATAACATAATGAATATCAGATATACAGTATTGTTTAAAATGTGTTTTTAGTATTGTACATGCAAGAACATGCAACTGTTCTTTTTGTGTGTGTGTGTGTGGGGGGGGGGGGGGGGGTGCTAAAATGAACAAACATGGGAAAATTGAAATCTGAAATCCAAAAAGATTAAACGATATCTCCAGCAAATGAAATAGTTATGTATACAGGAACATTCTGTATGCAAAAAGCACAGTGACCTACCATGCACAAACATAATCATGCCATGGCAAATCTCTATCACTGCATTGCTTTGTAATCTGGGACTCTTTTGTACTGGGTTGATCTTTTTCTGATTATGTTGTTGCGGTAATTTAGAGCTGATCAATCATTGATGTTGGCAAAATCCCAACAGCAGAGCATGATAGTCTGCTCGGCAATAGAGGACCTTGATAAAACTTCAATGCACACTAAAAAATCCTGGGTTATTTTTTCTACCCAAGTGCTGGGTTGAGCCATTTGGGTAAATTTTTTGGGTTATTTTCTCAGTCTTGGGTAGTTTTTGGGTAGTTCTATGTAACCCAACCGCTGGGTTATTTTCTGGGTCGTTTTCACTGAGAGCTGAATCAATGCACCCCCTCCCCCATTCGGACGCAATAACCCAGCTCATTGGGTCAAATCAACTCCGCGCAGGATCAGCGCTGACGCAGCGCGAGCTGACTGAATTCGAGGTGGAGGTGGATGCCACACACACGCTGTAATATTTGGAGAAATAAGGTTCGTATCAATATATTTATACATTTGACATGTATTTTTAAACATATTTACACACATACCATTATAATGAGCGAACGAGCGATAAAAAGGCAAAGAAATGTGCGACAACAGTCACGTTTACATGACATTAAATGCACCGCCAGATTCGCTCGTTTTGGTTTGCTGGTAATGCCTGCTGGATAGTAAATACGTTTTCTTCAGTTTTTATGTGTTAAACGACCCTTTTGTCAAAGTCTTACGTTTCTTCTTAACTGTTTAATGACATAATTTACTTCAAAGTCCATTAAGTCAATTAATTTCAATGCCACGAGATCAATGTGATGTAAACGTGCATTCCTTGACTTGCCCATCCCCCATCTTACTGCATGCAGTGCTAAGTCAAAACAACCCAATTTTTGGGTCATCTGTCGCGGGCATATTTTGGATCGTTACAGGAGAAAATATTTTAAAAACAAACTGACTTCAGCCTTTTTTTCTGGTGAAATAAAGGTTTGTATTGGTCTTTTTATCATTGAATCGTTACCGATTGGCAAAAATGTCCCATTCTGATTTTAAAATATCACTTAACGTTATATGATAGATCATAAAGCATCCTGCATTTGCGAGCACCAGAGATAACGTTACCTATTTTTTTTTCTGTCTGATGCGTTTCGGGTTTTTTTTCACAATAAAAATACATTTCTAATAATTTATTCATTTAATAAATGTATTATTATTTGAAATCCAGGTAAGTGTCAATTAATCTTGGACTAAAATATATTGTTTTTTCCCCTCAGACCTGCTCTTGACTGTCCGTGGTGGCAAATCCACAGCCTTTCGCTGGAGGTGACACTTTTATCTCATCTAATTTGAATGATTGCCATACATTGATCATAATACAATTACCATAAACCATAAAAAACAGCTGTTACTATTATTAAAAAGATCCGGTAACGTTATTGTGGTTATACCCGTTTAGTTAAAGGTTTAACGTTACTTCACCCAATAATCAAAATTATGTCATTAATAAGTCACCCTCATGTTGTTCCAAACCCGTGAGACCGTGAAACTGTCTTCCGAAGATGAACGGAGGTCTTACTGGTTTGGAACGACTTGTGAGCAAATTATGAGCAAAGTGAAATGTTAAGCAGTATAATTCAGGAATCAGTTTGCATGGAGTTTAGAAACATCCAGGATTTACTAGTTAAAGTGTTGAAAAGCTCTGAAGAGTATTTCTGTTTTTATGGAAACTAATCCTTTTACATGTAAAAAATGTTCATAAGCCTCTATTTGATTAACAGCATTGCTATTTCTTTGTCCAGTAGAATCAACCGTATCTGATGAGAGAGCTGAGGAAATTAAACAATGGCTGAGAAACAACACACAGCCCATCAGCCAGGTGGAACAGTACATGCGAAAAATATGTTTGAGGTCCTCCATGAGTTTCCTCGGCTAACTACCTCAGGCATGGTATGTTAACATAATGTCTTTGTCATATGGTAACATGAGTTATATTAAGTCTTTTTTGAGAAGTTTTTTTTGTTATTTTTGCTTTTAGATTGCACAGGACTTTCACATTTTACATTAAGATGAAGCCCCAAAACTGTTTGGAAAATGGCTGGTATACTGACAGGATCTTGCTTTTTGTGAGCGAGAAGCAAAGCTTTCATGTACAGCTGAAGAAATGACAGAAGGTTAAAATGTTTCTACAATATTTTGATATTATGGGCCAGATTTACTAATAGCTTGCACCATAGTACTGTCAGGATTAATATAGAAATGCAGTGATGAAAAAAATCTGTGTTTTTTTTTATTTGCATATTGTCAGTGGATCAACAGCACAACTTTACACTTCAGTCTACACTTTTATGGGATTTTGGACTCACGCTAATTTGACCTTTTTAGTAAGTCTGGCCTTATATTCTCAATGACAACTCGCTTCTGTTTTTACTAGTGTTGATGAATGTAATATTATTTTCCTACAGATGCAAAGGGAAATCTTGCACTAAAGCTATTACCTGTTTTGCTTCTACCTCCACCCTACAAAATTGGCAGAAAAACAGTCCGACCCAGCATTGATGAAAGCAAAAAAGCTTTCATTGACATTCAGCCTGTAAGTACAACTTTACAGAAATTTACTTCAATCATTTAATGACTTCACCAGGTTGAATACACTACCATTCAAAAGTTTGGGATCGGTATGATTTTTTAAATGTTTTTAAATTAAGTCTCTTCTGCTTACAAAGGCATTTATTTGATCCAAATACAGCAAAAATAGTAATGTTGTGAAATATTGTTACAATAAATTAATATTTGCCATTTGAATATATTAAGAACATTTTTATGTGATCAAAGCTGAATGTCCAACATCGTTATTCCAGTCTTATATATAGTAACATGTTGACAAGATATGCTCCATAAGAACTTTGTAATTTAATTTATAATGTATCTTGGATAAATAAGTCTGAGCTCACAATTTTTTTTTCTGTAGATAATTTTCATTACTAAAACATCTTACTGGCAAATTTCTAGTGTCCTAGCTATAATTAATTTTACTAGACAGATAAAAAAAAAGTCTTTTTTTTTTTCAGTTTCACACTCTAGCAAGTTAAGGTCTTTTGCTTTTGTAGGGCAGAATATTAAATGTAGAAATTAAAGTAAAATTAAAGTATTTCAAGTGTTACCAAAACTCTTTTGACTTGCTTTGCATCCCTGTCAGTGGCTCTGTCAAAGTGGGCCAGATCAAGCTGTAATAATTTTCAGGTATTTTGCCTCATCCAAAGCTCTGGCTATACAAGACCTACTGTTTCTAAAGACTGCTTGATTGAATAAACAGTTTCGAATGAATCCCCAACCCACCACCCATACCCACACCACTGACACTCCCATTTTGTTTCACCTTTATTAATTTGCATTATCTGTCCTTTAGGTTGGAACAAATATGGTGGAGTACCTCCAGCAGGCTGAAGCATCAAGACCTTACCCATATGTCCTGTAACTTGAAAATGGACACATTGCGTCGCGGGCATTTGTCATCCTCGCAGGAGAAGCTTTGGAACAAAGAACTATTGTTTAAGGGGAAGTCATGGCCTAATGGTTAGAGAGTTGGACTCGCAATTTAAGGGTTGTGTGTTCGAGTCTCGGGCCGACAGGAATTGTAGGTGAGAGGAGTGAATGTATAGTGCTCTCTTCCACCCTCAATACCATGACTTAGGTGCCCTTGAGCAAGGCATCGAACCCCCAACTGCTCCCCGGGTGCCGCAGCATAAATGGCTGCCCACTGCTCCGGGTGTGTGTTCACAGTGTGTGTGTGTGTGTGTTCACTGCTCTGTGTGTGTGCACTTTGGATGGGTTAAATGCAGAGCGTGAATTCTGAGTATGGGTCACCATACTTGGCTGAATGTCACATCACTTTCACTTCACTTCATTGGGATAGTAAATGTATGTTTCAAATCGTTTTATGTTTTTGATGTAAACTAACCGAAACATTGTTTCTATATTAGGGAGTTTATTCATAATATTTTTGAGTTGGAGGGAAGTGAATCCCCAACAGTGAAATTTTTGCACTGGGCACTACATTCTTGCAAGTAGATTATAAGAGGTTCTTTGAACAAACAGTGGTTCAAGAACACGAGGTAGCATTTTAGTTTAAGTTTTATTTGCACATGAGATTTTTGTTCTGTTTTTTTTTTTTATTTTTTATAAACAACTGTTTTATTGCTTGAGGAAGAGTATTACTTTATGCGTACTGATTATCAATTACATTTTTATGTAAAAATCTTTTACTGCCAATACGTTGTATTTCATAGATTTATTTTTGTGTTCATTTTGTAGACTTAAAACAACAGGTCCATAATGTAGACTTAAAACGAATGTGCTTTGTAACAAACAGTTCTTGAGGTAAAGTATTTTAGTTTTAATTTCATGTGCATATGGATTATTTAAAAATAAGTATTTATTTGTATATTTAAAAAAACCTTGAGGTTTTTTGGAGTTCATGAATTTCATGAGCATATGGATTAAAAATAATATGAATAATTTTTTTAATGCATTACTAAACCTTGTGGTTCTTTGGAGTTTATGAATTCAAATGTTTTTTTCTAAACATTTACAGTTTAGAAAAGTTACAGAGGCAAACCATAAAAATGAAAGAAATTGTTTTAAATACTG
The DNA here is from genome assembly GCF_023724105.1 of Carassius gibelio. NCBI lineage: Eukaryota > Metazoa > Chordata > Actinopteri > Cypriniformes > Cyprinidae > Carassius > Carassius gibelio. The sequence goes on from NC_068396.1 coordinate 13,237,366, forward strand.
TTTATAAATGGAATTTTATTTTTTTTGTTTTGTATGATCTCTTGAATTTTTGGTTGAGGTAAAGTGTAATTACAAAGTGTAATATGCTGAAAGAAAAATAAAGATAATACAATGTTGTTCTGTTTGTTTATTATGTGGTATATTTAATGTTAAAAGGAATAAAAATTCCTTTGAAAATATAACCCATTTATGAAATCAAATTAACCCATTATTTTTGTAAAAATAACCAATTTTTGGGTAGAAAAAACAACCCATTTGCTGGGTTAAAATTAATAACCCAACTTCTTGGGTTAGTTTAACCCCATATGGGTTCTGTCCTATATTTACCCAGCAGTTGTGTTAAAAACAACCCAATTTGGGTTGTTTTTAACCCAGTGTTTTTTAGAGTGTGGTCTTTATTTATCATTTAGCAATTTCAGAGGGTAATAATCAAAAAATATTTTTGCTACTACACTTTTAATGTCTGAAAACTTAAACTTCAATGACCACAGTGGCCATAAAACAAGTGGTGGAGGCATTAAATCATCAGCTGTTTTGGATAAAAAAAAAAATATTCTTATTATGAAGGAATAAATCAAAAAAGTATACTGAAAATCTGTCAATAAGCAATAGTATATCACATATAACGTAACAAATTAGAAATAGCAAAGCAATTACAATCATTATGCATCACTGAAGATGTACATTTATTAAACTATACTAACACATTCTTATTAGTTTGTTTGTGTGTAATATGGATTGAAAGTAACAAAACAGAACAAACACAAAACTGATTAAAGAAGGTCTACCCAATCCTTTCCAAAGACCTTGATTCTGGTGTGTTTTAATTCTGGTTTAATTATGGTATGGATCTAAACTCTGCAGGACATTGGCCTTCAAGGAGCAGAACTGGACACCCTGGTTTAAAATAAACCACTGTGAGCAATTGCACAACAGCCTTGTTCACACTGACAGCATTTCAATGGCTGGAGGTTGCCAAGCCGCTCTGCACAGCTTTGTCACATCGCCAACAGTCGCTGTCACTCGTGACATCAGAAATCGCAAAGTCTCTGAAAATGAACAATGTCAGGTCACTTTGTTCCTGCAAATTGCTGCTCATGTGAATGCCTCTTAAAAACAGGCTTTTTACTTCCTGCAGGCTTGGTTTGTCAAAGGAATAACTAAGAAGAAAATCAATTTAGTTTGGGTTTCAACACTTCGGAGTTTCTCTTAAAAGTCACATCTGACATTCATTATACATTTAAATCCATCTTTGAATTTGGGACCTCTTGGGCTTTGCATTAATTTTCACGCAGCCAGAAGATTTCATCCTAGTGATCAAAGCGCAGTCCACTCGTCTGAGCCTCATACAATTTCTGTTATGTCTTCAGACATTGACTCGGTCCCCATGAGGCCTCACTGATGCGGGACACAGGATGTTCGCAAGAAATGTATTGAGCATCCTTGCTTGATTTTGTATTTACAATTTTACCAACATACTATAATACAAAGCTTGGAAAATAGTTGCAGCAATCGTCCTGACATCAATTGTTACGTTTACTAGCAATCACTCTTATTGTAAATGCACACTTTTGAGCTAAATCTAAAGAGATGCATTTTTCAGAACACAGACATGTATAATGAATAAGAAACTATACTAGAGATCTAAGCTACTAATTTTCAGTGACATCTTGGACACATCTGTATGAATAGTAGACATTGCAACCATGTCATATTCATTCTCCCGTGCTGACACAATCTTGCAGAGTCGGAAGGACCGGAGGTCACGCTGGAAGTTGCGGTTTAGGAACCCGTAGAACACTGGGTTAATGCAGACCGAGCACATGGCAGTCAAGTGACACAGCGAGAACAGGAGATTGTGAGTACAGTTCATAGCCACTTCATGGTTCCAGTCGATGACAGCGTTAAAGACGTTCAACGGGAGCCAGCAAACCGCAAATGCCACGACAATGGAAAAGAGCATGATGTTAATCCGTTTAGTCTCACTGCTACGGTATTTGTTTTCACGTAATCTGTCCCTCATGTTATTACGCCGCTGCAGACGTGTGTAGATCTGAATGGAAGAGAAGAGGGGAACAGATAAACAATTATTTATTCATATATGAGAGTGTTTCTTCAATTACAGTATGAACACTTTTGGCCCAGTGGACATTTAGAAAATGATTATTATATTCACTCCTACAATTTCAAATGGACTAAAAAATATAACTTGACCACAGTGAACATAAATTGCCATTAAATTAAGATTTTTTCTTTTAGTTATAAAGGAATAAATCTTAAAAAATATACTGCATATTACAAATAATATTCAAGAGGATACATATATCCTTACTAAATTAGAAATAGTAATGGAACATTTTGTTCAGTTACATTGTGTATCAATGCAGATGTGCAATGCATTAAACAACTGAGACATATTTTGTGTATAAAGTGAATTAAGAGTAGCTTATTAAAAAATAAATAAATAAATACAAAAGCAAACAAAACACAAAAATCATCATGTGATTATGGCGCTGTAGAAGAGAAGAGGGAGACAGATAAGCAATCATTTATTCATATTTCATATATGGGTGTTTTTTTAAATATTGGCCCTTTGGACGTTTAGATAATTATTTATATATTTTTCCCCCCAATATATTTATTTCAATATAGAGAGAAATTCTGCCATTTCTTTTACTTTTTCTGAAAGTTATGACAATTTCCACCACATTTTTGGAATAAAGTGAATCATTTGTTTTGATAAGGCTAATGTCAGAGAGAGAGATTTTATTTGTATTAATCACATTTTTAATGTATTGTTATGTATCCATAATGAATAGTTGAGTCATATTTTATTGATAGTTTAAAAAAGTTCACACTTGAAATATTTAAATGTTTAAAAGTTTATGTTAATATGATTTTTATACAGTTTCAAACAATATTTATTATTATGAATTCTCTTTTATGATTTTTATGAACTGCATTTATGATTTATGTCTTTAGCTATGACATATTGTTAATAAAATCTAGGTCTTGGACAAAAGTAAAAGTTTATACATAAAAGGCCTTTAAAAAAAAGTCATGAAAATAATGGTCCAAAGTGGATTTTAATGTGCATGATCTTCATCAAAAGGATTATATGAATACATATTTACTATATACTTTAATTAGATCTGCAGTCTAAAATCAACTCCCTCCACCAACAACCACAGTAAACAACCCTATGACACGCTCGCCGAAGCTCATAAACTATAGCTGACCTGAGGGCAAACCATCATTAAAAACACAGTAGGGGAAAAGCTGCTCTGACATTTCAGATGATGATCTTTGTGTGTGTGTGTGTGTGTGTGTGTGTGTGTGTGTGTGTGTGTGTGTGTGTTCAGGCTCTGTGTCTTTTGTATTATTGAGTCAACACAAATTGACAGACAGAATACAAACAGAACACTCTTTAAGCACCACAAACACAATATTGCAAGTTATATAATGGCGTTACAATGTCACTCTGTTGTCAGAGACTGTTAAAGTGCCTCAGTAAGCACACTGAACTTGCCAAAAACAAATCAAAGCAAATGCAAAGAGATTTCTCTTGTTCCACTCTAACACCAAAGAGAAGACAGTTCAAATGAAAAGATGGGCTGGGAGGCAGGGGTCCGACCCAAAAGGTTAAGTTATTGCTGCTTAGCATGGACTTAGCTCTTGTTGGTAGATATTGGAATCTGTTCTATAAAGAGCATATCTCCCCATTGATGACTATTCAAAAATATTTAATTCTAACTAAAAATTTTTAGTCAAGCATTTTTTAAATACAAATATTTAATGGCACAATATAACATATTTTTGAGCATCCAGCACCATGTACAAACCATTAAACAATGACATACATTTAGGGGCCCTGTGCTAGAAAGGTTTATAGGTCTAACCCCCATATATATTTAAGAATTCATGGGGGCTAGACCAAAAATAATCAATTTATCTAGTCTTAGTTAACAAACAAATAAATAAATAAATGTTCCCTTGGAAACTAACTGAAAAAAAAGACTAAATCTAGTACTAAAATAACAATTATTGAAAGACTTAATTAAAGTTTAAACTTTAGTAAAATAATTTAATAAATATGAAATAAAAAAGGTCATTATATATTATACAAAGGTCAAATATTAATATTATAATATTATTTAAATAATACTAAATTAACACTGATATATAAATATCTATAGAAACTTTTTCAAACATTTCCAGTAAACACACAAGTAAAATAGTAACTCACAAACAGAAATTGTGTTAAAGCAAGTAACCAAGCATTTTTGTTTTGATGAGATCATTATTGTATTCTGATACTCTCATTATGTCATTTGCATATCATATTAAATATGTCCCATAATGTTATCTTTTGCAAAAGCTTATTTGGCTCCAAAAGGCCATTTAGATTGCACAAGATGAACCAGATTTCAACATTTCCCTCAAAATTTTCGATAAATAAAAACCAATGTAATAATTTGGATAGCTATGGGACAGAGCAGCTATGCCGTTCTCAAAAACCTTGTTTTTCTTTCCTACTGATAGAAGGAAGAACACTCCGTCCACTTAGAACAGAACATCTGTACAAGCTCCACCCAGTGCATGTGCATTTGCATGCCTTATTAGCACGACAAGATGAATTAATTAATCATTAGTTCATTAGACGCGCACAGATCAGAATCTTGCAAGCACAACTGACTCCAGCCTCCTTCTTTTCCTCCGTTTTTCATTCTCTCTCTTCATTTGATGAATGGCAACGCTGGCACAGAGTCCTGTGACCTGAAATAACTGCATGACACAAAACCCAGAGGCAGAGAGCGAGAGAGAAAGAATGAATACGCAGACTGAGATGTATGTGTTCAGAACTTATTATTTACTTCAGCTCAAATCTGAAAGCCAACATTAGCCAGACTGAAACAGTGAATCTGTATACAGTATGGTATGCAACTTGTAGGTTTGACTCCATATCCAAATCATTTCCATGGAAAGCTGGCTGTGTTTAGTGGGCTGATTAAATGTGATTCTAGGTCGATTTTACTGACAGCTGAACAAAAAAAGTCCCTCAGTCATTAGGACTCATGAAGTCGTTGGCTCATACAGAGAGAGAGAGAGAGACTGATCTGATGCAATCCGACAGTTGCTGCCCTGACCGGACAGCCAGAATCTTTGTTGGCGTCACATTCTGCAGTACTGGACCGTAGGATGGTTGGATGACAGTAGCACCTAAGGATCCAACTGAATATAAATGCTTTAGTCATCCTCTATGGTGGTGATAGATCAAGATAGACCAAAATATAGTCCAGGGTGATTAATGGGCTGGTAAATGGCCATTTTGAGATCACATTACAAAATAAATAAAAATCTACTAACAATGCTGTCAGTGAGTAGCATATTTGAAATATTGTGGTGAATTTGAAGTAATTATGATGTCAAATAAGTCTGATTTAAATAACGTGAATATCTGAGCACATTTATTTGCCATTATTAAAAGGTAACACTTTTCTTTTTGTTATATAAAGGTTTTGGAAACATTTTACAGTACTCCATCATTTACATTTGCATAGATTTAATTGTTTTACCCTTGTTTTAATCCTAAACTATGAAAATCCAATGTCAAAATATGATTTTTTTGTATCTCAGTCCATTCATAAAGCATGTTGGTATTGACAGTGTAAAAAAAGCCAATAACTACAAAAATATAGCTGTTTAAAGATTTTTTTTTTACATTGTCATAAGAAGTCAGTATTCTTATTTTTTACCAGATGAAGGTGATTGATATGAAATATGAAACATGATGTATGCATTACAATGAAAAATCTATGTAAGTATCATTTGTGGATATTTTTGTGCTTCGTTTCAAGATTTAGAAAATAAGAAAATCGGATGTTTTTTATTTTTTTTTTATTACGGTGCATTTAGGAAAAGCTAGCTAAAAAAAAATTGGTCTTGAAATGAGACAAATGGGACACCAAAATGTGATTTCCGTCACCATCGTTTCTATCCCAGCATGTTATCAGACAAAATACATAATGGCAGAAGTGGGTTTTCATAGCTTTCATAAAAATGACAAAATTTCTGTTTCCACTGCTCAACAAATTAAATAAACTAGCAAGAGTGTGAAAAGTGCTTTTGCTTTCTGTGATGCAAAAAAGCAAAATTTTTAAAACGACAGCGGCAGAGATGGGAAAAACACAAGTGAGGAAGAGGGGAAGAGAACGAATGAGACAAATTTGGATATGTGTGCATGTGGGTGTTAAGTGCTGTTCCATTTTTGAACTAACCTCCCGTGGTTAATTGGGTGTAAAAGTGACAAGCATCCTTGACAAAACTCGGTCATCTCACTTGAACACCAACAAACGCTCAACAGCACTTGACAATCTGAACAGTGAGCCATCGTCATAATGATGGCAGGATGCTCATTCTGTCACCCCACACACGCATTTTCATTTTTACAACATAACAATCTCCATATTAAACTCATTACTGAGAAGTGGGAGCTTGTCACATGAATCCTCCTTCCCATTTACGCCATTCATTACACATCATAAAGGTTTGAATCCTTTGTATTACAGCATATCTTTGTTTTGGTTTTGTTTTTTATTATTATTACTTCTATTTTTGTACCCCTTGTGGATGAGCCATTATGACTCATCCTTGTGATCTTGGGGGTCTTTGAATTTTTAAATGATCAGTTTTTGCACAGACCCTTTCTTCTCATCTTCTGTCTCCCTCTTACTCATTTATTTTGCCATTCTCTGACCAATCCCACCCTCTCTCTTTTCTCTCAAATCCTGCAGCAGTACTGGGTTCATGTTGGCAATGAGCTGATGTGGCAGGTCATGTTGGCTGCTGGTCATGTTCAGTCAGAAAATACACTCTGTTTCACTGAGCTATGTCTAAAGCTACTGGATTCTAGGACAAAAAAAAACTCAGCAATAATCTTTATACAATACAGCAGAATTGTAGAGAAATGCATTTTTGTTTGTGTGTGTGTGTGTGCATTTATGATTGTATTTGTGAGACTGCTATAATATTCAACTAGTTTTGTATCAGTTTCCATTGAGGACAATCAGTCTGGATAAAAACATACATCATTTACTTCATCTTAAATAGCTTTATAAATATTATCAAGTAATGAAGCTTTAACTGAAAGTAAAAAAAAAAAAAAAAAAGAGTAAAGAGTAAAAAGTCAGACATAGAGAATCTCACATTGAGTTGAATTCCAAGTCAGCCGTTCGCATCACAGTTACTAGGTCAAATACTGACTGACTCTTGTGCTTTTTTTTGCTTAGGGCTTTATAAAGTGTCTTGTTACTGAAATGTATAACGCATCATTTACCATGGTGGAAGTATGCTGTGCAAGAGGATGCCTAAGAGTCAGTCGAAAATTCAATAGAAATTGGGTTTACAAAATGTATTTAAGGGCTGGCAGGATTAAAATATCCATTAAATATCCTTAAAACAAAACAATTTAACAAATTTACACAATTGGATTTCATCCTGCTTATGGAAATCATACAATTAATCTATCTTATTTTATTGTATTGACAGCCCTTGTGTTTAATGGTATATTTGATAGTGTTTAAAATATTATATATACGATTTATAAATCTAGCATTATTGTAAAAGTAGATAAATAGTAAATATTTTCAAGATAATATTTTAGAACTAGCCTTAGTAAAACTATTTAATTAAAATAAAATAAAATAAAACATACCTGAATAAGATCATAAAATATGTATTTTACTACGGGGGTCCCTTACATGATCACATTCATCATATTTTGGTGGCATCAAAAAAGTCTGAAAACCCCTGGCTACATGAAAGAAAAAATCTAAATACATTTTTTTGACACATTCTACACATCTGATTCATGCACATTACTAAGAGACTGCTAAAAACCAGTTCATTTATCACTGTACTTGACAAAGGTTTGGGGAGTTTGAGCGTCTTGCGCCTCTTCTGACAGATAACCACTGACTATTAAATTGAAATCTATCAAGTATGCCAGCTTAACGTTTATAAATAAGAACCAAACCCACTTAATAAGCCTGAATAAATGTCAAACTGCAAAGCTCTCAGTGATGTCTCACCCACCTCTAACCTCCCCGGTCAGACATAAGCTGAACTCTCCAGGGACAGGAAAAGAGCAACAAGCATGTACAGTACATATACTTTAATATCATAGTCTTCCACAAGAGACGTATACTAGACTGTGATACAGCAGTCAGGATGTTGTAGGAGGGATTTGTTCTGTTCTTTTCAGACTGATATAAGAATACAGAATAAATTGGGCTCTTAACAGCCTACAGAGTGTCTTCTAACTGACTGAGAGAGATGAGCGTTCCTCTAGCACTCCAAAAAACAGTACATTATTCAAGGGAAAATCTACTTTTCAATTTCATGTAGTATTCTGAGGTAAACCCAAAGGAAATATGAATAACATATGAAACTTTTATAAGACTAAAATGGCTTAATTTGTTCTCACAGAGACAGCAATGAGATAAAACAAAAAAAAAACAGACTCTCAGAAATTTCTGTCATTACTCCTCCTTGTGAAATTGTAAACCTGTATGTTTATTTTCAGAGAATTGCAATATTGATCTTCTCCATAAAGTAACTGTTCATCATAACGACCACAGACTTCAAGCTAAAAAAAAGACAACAATGAATTATTGAATAATTAGTAAATACAAAATATAATAAACTTGAATTGAATTAAAGTGGTCTGAATGATTCATGCACTACATGCCAACCCTTCTGAAGTCATAATAGCTTTTTGTGAGGAACAGACCATAATTTAAGTAAATTACATCCTGACAATGTTGATCTCAACAGCAAATCATATTTTGCCTATGATTCCTGTGATGATGTCAAGGGTTCTACATCATGACATTTTGTTAAGAGACCAGTGATGGCTGATGATGCTGACGTCCAGAATGCGTCATACATGGCGCATCTGATTAGTGAACAGTGAAAAATGACTTCAGCCCAAGGTCAATCTAAACTTGTATTAAAACAACTGTGGAAAAGATCTATATGTTCTGTATATTTGTTTGCTTGTATGTCTTTGTGAATGTTCCACAGGAGGGAAAAAAATAACAGCAAGCTAGTTTTGAGGGTATACAATGACACAATTTTCATTATTTCATTTCATTGAACTGAATATATATTCTCTGCATAAATCTCTCTCTCTTTCTCTCTCTTTCTCTCTCTTTCTCTCTCTTTCTCTCTCTTTCTCTCTCTCTCTCTCTCTCTCTCTCTCATCAGCCCCACTCTATATCGAGTGTCCTTAAATACAATGTACTTACATTTCAATTTATCATTTGTACTTATTGTGTACATGCATGTTATTACATTATACTTATGTTACACATTGTACTCCCCTGTAATTACATCTGTAATTAATTTCTGTAATCACATCTATAATTATATGGTTTACCCTTCTTTTACCCCCTTAAACCTAACCAAACACCAAACCTGCCTCTAACCTTATCCATGTCCTTCCTCGATATCAGCAAAACTATTTTGCAATTCAGCACGAAGACAATAGACAGACAGATTTCTGTATTCCTGTGATGGCAAAGATGAATTTTCAGCAGCCACGATCCTTTAGAAATGATTCTCATATATTGATTTCTAATTAACATTTAATTATGTTACCAATTTTGAAAACAGTTGTGCTACATAATACGTTTGGGAAAAACATTATTTTTAGGATTCTTTAATAAAAATAAATAAATCAATAAATCAAACAAACAGCATTTATTTCAAATAGTTTTTTTTAACAATGTAGAAATGTTCACTATCACTTTTCAACAACTGAATGCATCACTGTGCTGAATAAAAGTATTAAATTTCTTTTTTTTTTTTTAAGCGATCTAACTGACCTCAGACTTTTGAGTGGTACTACTGTATATGTACAAACATAGGTATACATGATTCATACACGGCACAGACTTACACATATTAGGCCAGATTTACGAACAGCTTGCGTTAACGCAAACCATCGTTTGGAGTTAAAATAGTACTGTCAGGATTTACTAAAGAATTAGCGCTGAAAAGGTATGGACACAGTTATTTTTGCACCTGACCTTATTCAATAAGCATTTTGTAGGAATTTCCCTTTCAGACACAAAATCTATGGGAGGATAATATTAAAATGAATCACGCAATGCGATTCAAATTACTGGTATTTGCGCCAATATTTAACGCCCCAAAAAAGCATGTTCTCTTCCTACTCGTCTCTCTGGTCTTACCTTCAAGTAACAGATGAAGATGAAGGTGAGAGGAGTGATGTACTGCAGCACCAGCATGCCAGTGGTGTAGGTGAGCTTGATTTCTCTGGAGGGCCACTCCTCCACACACACCACCTTTCCCCTGTACTGCTCCTGAAACACTGAGGGCAGCTGCTTCAGCGGGGCGTCTGTCACCCTGGAGAACAACAGAAAGGGTGTTGCAGTGAGGGTGGCCAGGGCCCAAGTGAGGCTGATGCCCAGACAGGCGTGGTTCAGGCTTGGCCTCCATCCGCGAGGGTGTAGGATGAGCTGGTGTCTCTCAATGGCGATCAAAACCAAGGAAAAGATGGACACCGAGACGGAGCAGCACTGGATCAGGCTGTTGAGTTTACACATGACCGCGCCGAACACCCAGTGGTCCATGAAGGTGTAGATGAAGGTGAACGGCAGGCAGACTAGGGACATCAGCAGGTCTGAAACAGAGAGGTTTGCGATTAGGACATTTGTGACGTTGTGAAGTTCCCGCTGCCGTGCGATGACAAGGATGAGAGCCAGGTTGCCGATGACACCCAAAAGTACCACAGCACTGTAAGCAATGGCCATCACAACAAACAAAGAGTGGCTGCCATAGCACTCGTCGCCATACGCGATTGTGGAGAGGTTAGCAAAGGAGCAATTCGATGCATCCAAGGAGCAGTTCAGAGCAGTGATTGGTGGAACTGGTGGAGAGAGGGCGGAGTCTGGCATTGTTCCACCTCCTATGCAGTTGGTGTTGGTTTATATCAAGTGATCATAGACAACTTCCTTTCAGGTAACAACTTTTCCAGGACCATGTTTTAGTAATTCTGACGACACACTGTGGAGACATAAGAAAACATTTCAATCGATACTCAAAAACGACAAGGCAGTATCTACTGTCATGTTTGATTAGGGACCAATCCAGTTATAAAAATCAATAAATGTTCCCTTCAGTCATATTTAATAAAGAGCTGTTTTAATCTTCTAGCATCACTTTTTCTACTGACCTTAGCCTTGTTGACCTTTATTTCTAAGACTTATATTACACTTTGAAAGAGCAAGTAATACACATTTAATTGTGTAATAATTATAAATCATCCAACAGCATTCCACAGGCAATATAATAAAATTATGAAATAATAAATAAAAGCTGTTTAATTAAACCTGCATTATATGCATGGAATTGAGAAGTTAATTAAGAATTTTGGCACTCGATTCCTTTTTTAAATTAAGCCATCAAATACTCCTGAATAAATGAAATGAATAAATCCATTGGATTTTGGCCCATGCACACACACACACACACACACACACACACACACACACACAGACAGACACACACACACACACACACACACTCATGTTATCGCTCAATCAGTGTTTTGATTGCGGAAGATGTCAATAAAACAGCTTCCAAACAAAATGTCATTCACCCCAGGCAAGTCTAGAGAAGAGCATTTCACCAAATATTAGACTATATACTCATTATATTTGACTTTACATGTCAGTGATGTCTTAATTATTTAATGTAGGCTTAATAAATAAATCTGTTATGAAACAAGTTAAGACAGCCACTGTGTAAATTATTTTATTTCAATAACATAGAAATTGGATCATTTAAAACTGCATTATGAGCAATTTAAACATTTGCATACAATTTTTTTAAGTTGAGTGTTGATTTTTTAAAACTAAATAGAAATTGAATTTCATTTTGGGCTCTGTTGTTAATTGTAACTTTACAGTAACGTAAAAGGACTCAATAGTTTAAAGCCAAAACTGAGCTAGATTTTTATCCCTAAGAAAATGTACTTAGTACCAGTGTACCAATTAATTATAACTGAATTTATTTTTAAAAAGAGCTATCTGTTCAGTAAAACTGTTTAAAGTATTAAAAAGGAGTTCTGTTGATTCTTTTCCTCCTGCTGTACCAAAACCATACCGAACCTTGACATCAAAACCGAGGTACGTACCAAACCGGCATGATTACAGTACGTACCATTACACCCCTAGAAACTTACACTTGTTGCATGTACCTTAGTTATAACTATACATTTTTCATGATTACAGGCAACTAAATGTAAATCAAACCATACGTCTTTATCCTAAATAGTTTTACTTCCAGACATAAGCACAGACATAAACTATATGAATGACTTGCATTGGTCTATATATCAGAGTTAGAAGCAGGTTGTCAAGGTAACAGAGGTGGCAAAGCCTCCTGTTTTTAGGTCTCTGGTTCTTTCATCACTGGCTCCCTTATCTTCTCTCTCAGCAGCCAAATTCAACTCTAAATTCACTGGTTCATAATTCAACATGTTTAGTTATTGTAAACACATTGTATGAATATAAACAACATAAACAGTACCGGAAGCCCAGCTGTGAATCTCTAACTAACCTTTTGCATTCATAGCAGGCCAATACGTTTACATTACAATAGTCTCGTGTGCATGAACTGCAATGGGATATGCAGACGGTGGCTAATCCCAGTAGACCGTGGCTAAATGGCAGGCTGTCCACATGCTCTGCAGAACGGTACCATCAAGGGAATACTCTGCACAAAGTGACCTTAAGAGTAGACTGGGCTACAAAGGGAATTTACCAGCATTTTGAAGCAGGCTCTTAAATGTCAAGATGGAGCGGAAGTCATTCATTTGCCTTTGTATGTCTGTAAAGGGAAAATCTAATTAGGAGTGCAGGGTATTAAAAATGTATTCCAGCAATGTTAAATTAGATTATAAGCTGCTGAGAACTCACTCAAAAAACACAATGTCACTTAATACTCAAGGAATGTTTGAAGGTAGTTAACGGTGGACAACAGATGGCAAACGCTACGACGAATAATAAACCCTATTAGTGATTAATGTTCCAACTGAACCTCATTAATACATAAACTGTGTGAATAATAGTCTCTTATCGCACTGACATTTGTCTTGAATCATTTAGCAGACCCTTTTATTCAAAGCGACTTAAAAATGAGTAGTGATTCTTTATAAGGAGGTGGTAAGAAGGGGGTAAAATAAGATTGTTCAGAGAACTAAACGCTAGCACAGGGATAATAGGGATAAACAGTGAAAGAAAAGTGTTATTGGATTGGGTCAAGGGTTCACAGAAGAGATGCCTTTAGATGTTTTTTGAAAGTGCAAGACGCTGCTTGGCTGTTCGGGTATCTTGGGTGTACAGTATAATGCATGCATAAAGCATATCTGGGTTTAAGACTTAGAATAGAGTGTTCACTGAATGACAATCTGACAAGTCTGTTTGTCTCTTGAAAAGATCTGTTTAACAGCCACAAAACCTCAGACAAGTTGCACTGTTTAAGTTGGCATGAAATGGAAATTCATCCTACTATCGCTTTTCTAAATGTATTGATCTTGTTGTGAATGATTCATCCATGCATAAGGTTTTTTTTTTTTTTTTTTTTACCTTTTTTTTTATCAGAATGTCATTGCTCCATATTCCAGTAAAACAGCTTCTCTCTGCAGTCATATACTGGACTTCTCCTAAAGATTTTTTCTTCATGAACATCAAATAACAACCAGTGGATATATAACAAGGTTCCAGTCCTACTTGCAGTGCATTGTTTTAGGATCTGACATGTTTTGTTTGATCTATAGTGTCCACGGTTTCTTGTATTGTTTATAGCCACAGAAGTAATTCCCAACTGTCTTAAGTAAGCCAGTAGTCCACATTAGTGTAGCGCGATAGGTCACCCCAAAATAAAAATGTTGCCATTATTTACTCACCATGAAGTTGTTCCAAACCTGCATGCTGTTGTTTTTCTCTGAGATAAAAAAGGAGATTTATGAAGAATCTTAATTATATCTTAAGTAGTAATTGTGCGCTATATTTAAAAATTTCCGAAACCAAGTGAACAAATTATTTTGGGTCTTTTCAATTAACCAACTGATTCAGTAAAAAAAAAATCAGACTGAACAATTTGTTTATGAGTCAGACTGATCTGTTTCAAGATCAAGTTACATCTCCAGTTAACGCGAGAAGTTAACCGCCTGAGAAAACATTAATCACCAATAATAATACATCTGCTAAATGATTAAAGCTAAATGTTAATGAGATGACAAATAATTATTTGTACAGTTTACATATAAATGAAGCTCCACTTGCACATTAAACAGGGATAGACATTGTTCATAACAACATAAGAAACTAAACATACTCTATTATTCATACTTTTTATTATACTGAGGGTGTAATATTTGTAATTTCATTGACCATATGTTGATTGTCTACTCTATAACATTAAAAAATATATATTTTGTGACTTAGTATGGTCAATTTTGGTCAACACAGTGACATATTGACTGACAGAAGAGGCGAAGGAGAAAACAGGGAAGGCAAGTCGGAGAAAACAGATGTCTAAAAATTATATATATTTTTTAGTTTTCTAATCTAGTAGATAGTAAAACTGGATCCTACTCATGTGTGTATATGTTCTACACCAGGTGCACTATAAAAACCTCTAATGATGCACATTTAAAGGGGAAATATAAATAATAGGCTATATCAGAAACACAAATATCAAATCCCCAATGCATAGTGTAAAATTGTACAAATCGGTATTAAAATATAAAGAAAACACCTCTGTCTGTCTTTCATAACACACATAGCATCAAACATCCTTTGGCTAGAATGATGACACAAAATGAACTTTGATATTTTCAGTCTGCACCAAGAATTTATAGAGCACCATAAAAGACAAATTCACAGAGTATGACAGCAGTACAATAATATGTATCTAGTGTTGAAATACAATCTTGATAAGACACAAAAAGAGAGGATTTGAGCTCACCAAAATATAGACCTTAATATCTCCTTTCAACAATCTGAAATGTGCAATTACATCCCAAAGAGAAAGATAAGACCATCCAAGGGGAACATTTAGGCGCGAAGCATCTTCTCAATGTTCTCTCGTTCCCAGGAGAGACAGTTTCGATGACAGCATTAAGATCAGTTATTGCGCGTTTAGCCTCCAAACTCCGGAGTTAAGTGCTTTCATTTAGTGTATCGTAAACAGGTCAAAGTCCTGCAGGTACTTTAGTCCTCATACCCTAATGCTCCATTTCTTCTTGTTCACTATAGCTACGGTCGGTTATCGCGCTTCTGAGCCTGTAAAGTTTATTTTCAACGCATTATGAAATGAACAACCTATTTATCCAAGATTTCTCTGCGTTTTCACCTGAAGCCAAAACGTGTTATAGTGAATTGACGCACAAAATAACATCAACCATAGTGAGGAAGATTGAATCGCACTGCGTGGCTGGTTGTTCTTAAATAATAACATGGCATTTTCATGCACGGAGAAAAAAAAAGTGACGATCGAGTGGAGAGATTCAGCATGTTTCCAAAAAAAAGCGCGTTCCAGAGACTTACCTGCGGCGCTTCACGCGCGGCCAGAGCTGAAGTCTCCATCAGTGTGTGTGAGTGAACGTGTGTGTGCAGCACTGACATCTGCTCAACTGCGCCTCTGCACAAGCGTTACTCACGCGTGGTCTACATGGCTGTCCGAGAGCACCAAACACCACCAATTCCAAGTATGACGCTGTGATGCATTCACAGCATGACACTTATTCAAGAGCTGCTGATACTGCTCTAGTTCTTGTAGAAAAATTATTCACGTCTTTATTAAAGCTTTGTCATTTGATAGCCTAAATGTTGTTTGCACTTTATTAACACATGGTTCCTTTTCATAGTGGAAATATCGTTGCGTTGTTCACGGTGTTTTTTCTTTTTCTTCTTCTTCTTCTTCTTCTTCTTTTTTTTTTTTAAATTAGTAAAACATCCAGAGCCTTGTTTCAGTAGGCTATAGCTGCGTAAAGGTTGATGGAGATACCACCCTGCTGAAAAAAAACAACTGTAGAAAACAATACAAAAATTCTAATGGTTTTCAGTAATTACAAAGATTACAAACCATCGTCTTTTAACCATTAAAAAATGTTTTTTACTCTAATGTGTTTGGGATATTAGGATTGAGTCGTTTTAATAAGCCACCAATAGCAGGTGACCAATTACCAGTAGAGACCCGCATGGTCCATTACAGTTTCCATTATAACCAGTAAAAGCAAATTCAAATTCTGTGATGGTTTCTTTCTTTTTTTTTTCTTTTATTCAGCAGGGCACAGCTAACGAAATATGTTCTAAGAAGGTTTTATTAAAGTTCACATTAAGTTAATTTTATATTTATGTTTTCTTAAAATCGTTTTTATAAATGTTATTAATAGGGATGCACGATATTGGATTTTGGCCGATATTCGATATGCCGATATTTTCAAAATAATTTTGGCCGATGCCGATATCGATATCGATATATATACAAATATATACTGATATATTTAAACTTTAATTTTACTGAAGAGAAATCCATGTATCTCTTCTGTACTGATTCTACCATAAATTTATTATTTTACAAATGTAGACAGACATTCACATCTGAAAAACAGGTCAATTATTTCACTTGGAGAATATCGGTTTGGCTCATCGGCAGAAATATTCATATCGGCCGATACCGATAATGGTCATTTTAAGCTTTTATCGGCCGATACCGATATTGTGCCGATATTATCGTGCATCCCTAGTTATTAAAACTCGTTTTCCTGGTTATGCAAACATTAGAGACATCTTTAAGGAGACGTTGTGTATGTGTGTTCAACCAGATAACTTTGAGCGAACGTTCTACTGACGTCACTGGAAGAATGCTTGTTTATATCTCTTGTCAGAACATTAGCCCGCGTTCTGAGGATGTATCCTGTCATTTGAAAAAGTCAAATTACGCATGTTGGTTTCAAACTTAAGCTATAGTTCAAAAACCCTATTAAATTATAATATTTTCTGTGAATTCTGAAATTTCATTTTTTTTAAATAGCTGTTATGTAAGCAAGTGAACACAATAAATCACACTGGCATACACTAAGGCCTGATTTATGAGAGTGATGATTTTAACCAAAAAGATTGATTTCTGTTTTCTGAACAAATACATTTGTCATAAATGTCAGGTCAAAGCAAATTCGAGCTGTGTTTTAATAGCAGGCTACATTTATGCAATTCATCCAGTTACTGTATATTTTAGTTGTTTTGTAAATTGTGTTGGTTCTGGTCGATAGAATATAAATATTCAGTAGGCCTATCTTTTTGTCCACAAGACTTTAAGTTTCTCAGAATTTGGCATTTAAAAATAAACCAACCTGGCAAAAGCTGTGGAATTAGTTCCCACACACCCACTGAAACGTTCCGATAGCGCTGTAGGTGTGATTTTGTGAAGCCTCTCTTACTGAATGGAGCAGCGCCACCTTGTGGAATAAAGTAGCTATTGAGTATTTGCTCAAGTGGATGAAATTAAATATGAAATCCATATGATGAAAAGTTTAACTGTATTTAAAAGTTTTTTTAGCTCTTTCAAAATAATATTTCTCTCATTGTAAATCATTTCTTTCTTTCTTTCGTTCTTTCTTTCTTTCTTTCTTTCTTTCTTTCTTTCTCCTTTTGACATGAAACATGAAAGAGACAAACATTTGGTAAAACTATGCAGAACCTGATTTTACCAAGTGAGACATGTTCCTGGGACAACATCGTTGTTGACCCTGGAACAACATTGTGATTAACCAATCAGATTTGAAGAACCAGTTTATAGATTTTGTGAAGTTTACGCTTAAAATCAGTGTTTGGTGCTTGTACATCAGTGTCATTCATCTATCATTTCCTCTGATTTTAGGGATTACTCATGGTTAAGGTTAGGTTTAGGTGTAGGGATATGGTTAATAATATATTTTTGGAGTAAAATGTTGTTCCAGGGTCAACAAAATATGTTGACCTAGGAACACATCGAACTTGGCAAAATCAGGACGTGCTAAAACTATGTTGTCCAATAACTGAAAGTGTTCTGACACTTCTGAACTCTTCTGACACTTAATGACAACTAGACTGATGCACTATAGATTTTTCTGCCAGTTACATTAGAAGGAGCTCTGGAGCTATTTTAAATGGCAGTGAACTTTCTATTTGACCTGTTTTTGTGAGCTGACACTTTTTTATCTGGATGGTTCTTTTTCCTCAAGCTTCTTGGAAAGAAGTCATGCTTTCAAGTCATGGGACTGTCGAAATGGCACATTTTTGAGCTGTTATATATCCATGTGTGTGTAATGAAGAATGTGAAATTGCACGAAGCTGAAATCATCAAAGTCTGGATTTCAGGACACATTGGATACATAATAAGAGTCAGAAAATAAGAAGAACTGCCCCAATAATGTATTTTATTAAAACAGATTTAAACTTTCTTTTGTTATTAAATCTGTCTTGGAGATATGTTAGCCTACATGTGCTAAACTTTCACATTTAAAAAAAAATAAAAAAAATAAAAAATAAAACAATGTCATGAATTAGCCATTGCATGTTTTAAAACAAAGAGTAAAATACATAGACATACATACATTTGAATAAATATTGTGGACAAATTATTTTCTAAAAGTCATGGCTCAGGCATCATTTCAACCACTATGAACAATTTTGCCCTGATCAAAGTTTAATAATAGATTAGATGAAACGTGATTGTGATTGAGACTTGTGATGTGTAGCACTGTGTGGTGTAAATATCAAAGCTAATGACATTTATTTGTTTAGTTATAAAGAACATAAACAGGCATGGCATAAATGAATTGCATTGCCCATCCTGTGCACTAGGTGGCGATAGCTTACATCTTCAATAGACTGGGACGTCTTTTGACGCACGCGAGAAAGAGTTGTTGTTAACTTGTTAGTGGAATAATGGCGTCGTCCATGGGCGGTATGTTCCCCGGTCAGCAGCCTCCTGGATCTCACCCACCTACTGGTCCTGGGGGTCCAGGTCAGCCAGGACTTCTCACAGGTCCTCCTGGTAACAGAGGGGCAAATAACACTTTAGTAGATGAGCTGGAAGCTTCTTTCGAGGTGAGCAGATCGATAAAACTGCTGCGGCTTACAAGAGCGACGGTTTCTACTGAATTTACACGCACTGATCTCTTTTTATATTTAATTTGAATATATATATATATATATATATATATATATATATATATATATATATATGTATATATATGTATATATATGTATATATATGTATATATATATATATATATGTATATATATATATGTATATATGTATATATATATATATGTATATATGTATATATATATATATGTATATATGTATATATATATATATATATATATATATGTATATATATATATATATATATGTATATATATATATATATATATGTATATATATATATATGTATATATATGTATATATATATATATGTATATGTATATATATGTATATGTATATATATATATATGTATATGTATATATATATATATGTATATGTATATATATATATATATATATGTATATGTATATATATATATATGTATATGTATATATGTATATGTATATATGTATATGTATATATATATATATGTATATGTATATATATATATATGTATATGTATATATATATATATATATATATATATATATATATATATATATATAAGCGCATCCGTTATGCATGCAGTAGAAATTAATTGTTCACAATCGAAAAGGTGTCCAATAATTGGTCAGTGAAGTTGTTATTCTTTTATATTTTAGTGTGTGTGATCAGGTGTGTTGTTATTCTAGATTTTGTCATGTAATCCGTATTTTACTGTTTTTGATTACCACAGGCGTGTTTTGCATCTCTGGTCAGTCAAGACTATGTAAATGGAACAGACCAGGAAGAAATCAGAACTGGTAATTTTCCAGCTGTGTCCTCATGCTGTGATATCAGATAGATATACTCTAAAGTGCTTAAAAAAATATCATGCTATTACTGTAGTGATATTACAGTAGTGCAATATCAATACCGTGGTATTACAAAATTCATTTTGTTGATTTATTGGAATCAAAGGTTTTTATAAATTTTCTTATCAGAAAATACTGTTTACAGCCAGAAAAAAAAAAAAAATGTTTTACTAGTAGAATGTTCTATAAATGAGGCTAATAATGTACAAACAAATTCCTTTGCTAAAACCTTAAGAGTATAGATAGGAATAAACCAGGGAAGTTGGTATATGGGAATGCTACTGAAGTGGAGGTTTCTAGCGTAGTACATGAGACAAAACTAGTTTTGATTAAGTTTTCTTTAAAGTGCTGTAATTTAAATCTAAAGAAAAAAAAATAATAAAGTGTAATCTGAAAGAGATTTTATAAAAGTAAAATAGCCTAAAATATTGAAATTGACCATTGCATGTAAAAGTGGCTTTACTTGTAATTTTCTTACCTTCGTCTTGCATGTTATGTATTTTAAGGGGTTGATCAGTGTATACAGAAGTTTCTGGATGTAGCCAGACAGACTGAATGTTTCTTCCTTCAGAAAAGACTGCAGCTGTCTGTACAGAAACCAGAACAGGTGGAAAAAGAGGTAAACAGATATTATTGTTTTTAAATACTCCGTAAAATTGGTTAAAATCCATCCATACATTACCTAAATCAATACCACCTTCATGAACATTTTATAACTCTTACAGTGCCATTATAATATTTGAAACATACAGTATACTCTAGTCTAAACTGTATGTGCTGTTCGGTGTTTCAGGATGCGTCAGAACTGAAGAATGAACTCCAGAGGAAAGAAATTCTGATTCAGAAACATCTAAGCAAGATCCATCATTGGCAGCAGGTGTTGGAAGACATCAACGTCCAGCATAAGAAGCCCACAGAACTGCCGCAGGGTCCACTGGCCTTCCTGGAACAGGCCTCAGCTAACATTCCTGCACCCTTGAAACCAAACTGAAGCATGAACAGAGATCCAGAACCCTATCCAGACTGTGTTCCCGGGCCACACTGTCTCTAGGCCTAGCAAATCTTACAATAAGCCTTTGTTGTGGACTCTTGTTAGTGATGTTTTTGTCATGTTATGTACATCCATGATGTGCTAAAGGACGTTACTGCCACTTCTCTCTCATGAGGAGTTTGTAGGTCATTCTGAAAACTCGAGGGTCTTAGACATTTAGTCGTCAGAATACTTAAAACTGAATTTGTTTGAAAATTGATGGCAAGTTAATCACTTTTTTAATATTACAAACACAGACATTTTTACAGCTGAAATGACCAGAAATGGCTTTAGTTAGAGAGAATTAAGTTGGATATCCCCCCACCATTGTTCATATTTTGTTGAAATATCTTTTGTTAAGTTTCAAATAAACATGCTTTGTCATTACTGAAAATTGTGTGTTCACTTACATTATTTTCTTTCTCTACTATGTGCTTTACTTTTTCCCTTTATAACAGGCAATATATGCAACATTTTTCAATTATTCTCCAACTATTAATAATAGTTAATAATAGGGGTACCCCCCCCCCCCCCCAAAAAAAAAAACCCCTAAGGCCTCTGACAGTTTGGCAGCAATAAAACAATCCATTAGCAATCCAAAAAATGTAAATGTTTATAACGATTTCATTACATTATTTAAATGTAATGTGCAATAAAATTAAATTATCTTACAGTACTGATGGTCACCATTGAGAATAACTGGAAATAAATGAAAAATGAATTTGAAGTGATAATATGTACAATTGTCATGAAAAAAAATATAAAGTTTTAATTGGTTTCAAAATATGCTTTATTGTCTTTATGCATTACATACTATTCCTGCTTTTATACTGTGCAGCTGTTTCAATATAAAAAACAATAACCATTACATGTGCAAATATACAGTGAAATGAGATCCATTATATAGTGTGAACACTTAAAAAAAGTTAATTGTGAATACAACAATAATAATGTGAACTGTGTTCCTAGATAAAAAAAACAAACAAACAAAAAAAAAATAAACATTTAACTATGTGCTGATATTGCTGTAACATTTTAAGTATCTTATATGTACACAAAACGCCCCCCCCCCCTCAAAAAAACAGTGATTTAAAAGATAAACTTAAAATCTCAAAACGCTCAGCCTAAGATTTTTCTCTGCCTTTTTGCTCATGTCTAAAAAGGATTTAAACCTTTGAGAATGCAGTCAATAATGCCCCAGATAAAACAAGAACGAAAGCAACGATGAGGACAATCTAATTTCGCCAACCCTGAGGCAGAGAGAGGAGGAGATGAAGAGTTCAATGCAAAAAGATAAATGCAATAGACAGCGGGAACAGAACTCATACACCATACAACACCCCAAAGAGCAGCAATCAATCCAGGAATCTGGAATGAACCAAACGCACATTATCTGAAAAAAATCTTACCCAAAAAATACAAAAAGATGTGCTCTCTTTTGAAATCTGTAATTCACGTTTGTCAAGTCAAGTCAATTCACCTTTATTTATATAGCGCTTTAAACAAAATACATTGCAAAGCAATGTCAAAGCAACTGAACAACATTCATTAGGAAAACAGTGTCAATAATGCAAAAATGGTTGTGATAATAGGGAAGGTCATTACAGCATGGAGGTAGTGGTTGGCCAGGAACCAGCAGCATGTGGCTACAACCCACATGATGCCAGTAAGGAATCTTACAAACAAACAAAAAACTTCTACACAACATTACATCAAGTATGCAGAAGTGTGGAGAAGTCAACATGCCTTGCAGTGAATGGGTGCCATCAGAATGAGTCTAAATAGTTGATAAAAATATCACAATAATATACAAGTAATCCACATGACTCCAGTCCATCAATTAACATGATGAAGATCAATCAAAGATCTTTTGTACATTTATTTACAGAACCACAAAGTAAAAGCACAACTTCAGGGGTGAGCAAAGACCAAAACAACAAACAAACACCAAGTAAGCTCCTTACAGAAGATACTAAATTTCCTAACAAAAGAAATACTAAATAAAAATACAATATGCTACCCTAACTCCCCATCTAATGAAAAACAGGAGAAAATAATATTTGCAAAAGAAAATGGCACTGACCCCCTACAGCTTCGAAGTGTAGAAAAAGAGTATTTACAAAACTTATACAATATACAAAATGGAAAAAATGAGTTTGACAACACCTTATCACCTCAAAATCCACACTGCACACAATAGGCAGATCACCAGGCAAGCTAAGAGCATCAACACACTGTAGCAAACACACACAACAGCACATGTACAATGGAACAACAGGAAATCACAAGATGAGCAGAGCTCCCTCCTCAGGCACAGCAGATCCTTTTATTGCTGCTCCTTGGTCCCATTTGCACCAATCAGATCTGGAGATCACTTTGGTAGGATCCAATCCTGTGAAAGAGAGAGAACGAGGGGACCAGCAAAGCAAGACACACACACACACACACACACTCTATGTCTCAAGACGTAACAGCTGTGTGTTTGTAAGAAACAAATCCATCAAGACATTTTACATGTATTAACTATTGCTTCCAGCTAAAATATAAATATAAATTTTGTTATATATTCTATTTGTGAATAATTAATCTAGTCTAAGTCAGGAGAGAATCATGCATAGATGAAGCGCCAGTTTTATTGTGGTCTGAGGCTGATACTATATACAATTAGTACAGAATCATTTACTCATTAAAAAAAATAAGTTATTTTTGATGCTCAGGATTATTATTATTAGAAATATTAAACAAAGATGTACAGAGTGTCATGGTGACACACGGTGATGAAAAAATATGATGTTCTCTGGGGAACGTAAAAATAATTTAACTTTAAACTCACAAAGAACAGTTTTATGTGCAAGCACTTTCACGTTTTTCAGGGGAACACAAAAGTATTGAAATAATAATAAATTAATGATTTTTTTTCCATCCCTTAAGGGCTCCATAAAAAATTACTTTATTATCACAATTTTTAAATGTGTCAACATGCATGGTCTATAAGTTATGGTGTTTCTTCAGATGTGGTAGATCTTTGAACATCAGTCTTCACAAAGAAAAAAATAGCACTGTAAACATAATGAAAAAGGTGATGAAAAAAGAGAACAGTCATTATTTAAAATAATGGCACTTAAATGTAACATCACATGAAATTGCTAAAAAACAAAGACCAGCTCCACAGGAGTTCAGTACTGGAAACAGTACTAAAAAGCTTTGTTTGGAAAATGTCAGGGCACAAATATCAAACCAGCCAAACCTAATATCAACAGCAAAAAATCAGCGTCTCTCTCTCTCTCTCTCTCTCTCTCTCTCTCTCTCTCTCTGTGTGTGTGTGTGTGTGTGTACCAGATCAAGACAATTTCAAAAACTTAATTGAAAAGTTTAAAACATTTTACAGGTTCATGAATGTGCTCAGTGCCATTACTGCAACAATAGCCATTAGTGCGCATTAAGAGATAAGACTCAGCTCAGAGACCTATATATATATATATATATATATATATATATATATATATATATATATATATATATATATATATATATATATATATATATATATATATTAAAGGTACAGCAAGCAGTTTGAAAAAGAAATATAAGGCAACCACAAATATTCCATTATTAACCACCCTTAACCTGATTGGTCTATTTAATTTCAGTTCAGATCTTAGACCCTGATTGTAATATACTATATCAAATAATCTGGTCTGTGGCTGTTGTTACAATTAAAATGCAGATAATGAGTAAATTGTGTGATAAAATACATGTAACTTTTGTATCATGAATATAAAAAGGTAGCTAAAAATTGTTATCTAAGGGCTGTAAAGCTAGGAATGTTATTGTTCTAAGAATGCAGAGAGAACATTACATATGTTCTGGTAATATTTTCAGCAGCAAGTTTTATTTTAGTCCCCAGAATATTTTCCTCAAGGTCAAGGTTCTAATTAAGATTTAAGCATAAAACCTTCCATTCGACATTGGATGTGGACTCAAATGTTGCTCAGATGTCAAATTTTGGTTGAAAGTAAAAACTCAGCCTTTGTTTGATGATGTTCCAACTTCATTAAATAACTCAAAAAAGTCCAACTTCACTTATAAACCAGATTGACTTTATTTCTGTCAAACATTTACAAAAAGGTCTTATTGAGATTGACAGTGGTTTAGACATTGATGTCTTTTTTTAAAGTAATAGTTTGGTTTTATGTCACCATTATGGTGATACGTGTCTGTACAATATGACTCTTGACTTTTTGATTTTTCTTTTCTATAGCTGTTGTAACTATGTTTGTTATGGTAAAAACAAAAAGAGAACATTAAATTATACTGGTTGCTTGCTGATGATTATGATTATAAATATCATCACATAGCAAACTAATTGTCTGATTTCATCTAAACTAATATACACTATTAGTTGCACATTATTTATCATGGCAATTCATTGGTTCTAAAGACCAAGATCCTGCAGAATTTTAATCAGATAATTTCAAGGAGTAAAACAAAAAACGTTTATCACACACACACCAAGAATCAGTGTATGAATCTCAACAATGGTAGCATGCTGCAATGTATTCTGGGTGCATCATACAGAATCTAGAGTTATTTATGCTGGAGCTTGACATCAAACAAAGGTTGGGATTTCACTTTCAACCAAAATTTGACTTCTGAGCAATGTAAGTCCACATCTAGTGTGGTGGGAAGCTTTATAGGAATGTTAGACTATAATGTTCTAATAATGTTATCAATAATATTTTAGAATGTTTTTTAGATAATGTTATCCTACCTTTTAGCAGAACATTCTGAGAAGTAAAATAAAATTTGCTGCTGAAAACATTCCCAGGACATGAATAATTCCTAGATTAAATGATTTTGTGTCTGAATTGCATTTGAAGGCTAGAGATGCATTTAAAAATGGGGTATTAACAGGTAAAGCTAGGTTTAGTCCAGAATATGAGAGAAAGAAACAGACCAAAGTGCCGTTCAGTTTATTAAAAGAAATGAGGCGACCATGAGATCAAATTCAATGGCCAGGAAAATTTAGCATAATAAAATTTTGAAAAGAAGTGAAGGTTAATAGTAAAGAACAGTTGCCAGTTATTATTGATGGTAGAGGTCTTCACAGTGCACCCGAGACCTGTCGACCCGGGACCCGTACGAGTTCAGGTTTCTTTTTTATTTTTTAATGATCAGCCGTGTCTGGGTCGGGTCCGAATCTATTACTTCAGGTCCTGGGTCTGTTTAACATTGTGTGTAATACCCGTGCGATCTGAGTCATCGTACTCGGAGAACACCCGGCCGTGATCAGACACTGCTTGTGTTCTGAGGTAAACTGTCACATTAATGTTTTCTATGATTCTCAAATTGCGTTAAAACCGCGCTTTATAATTTCTCCCATTTTTATAATAATAAAAAGGAACCGTTTAATCGTAAAGTTTTAGTGGTCAGATTCAGACTCGACGCAGAGCAGAGAGCACAGAGATGATAGTAAATAAATTAAGTCAGCGGACATGGCACTGAACGAGCAATCCTTATTATAGTTCAAAAGGGCAAATAGTCAAAGTTATTATGCTTGAGTCGGTTCGGTGTAATACATTACGGGTCTCTTTCGGATTCATGCACAAATTTTTTGACCCGTGAAGACCTCTAATTAATGGGGTCACTGGGGCCGAGAATATTGTTAAATTGTGGAGGAACTATTACCAGGATATTTTAATGAAATACGAAGTTAACCAGGTTCCATATAATAATGGTGTGATGATTGTAAATCTACTTATTTGTATTTTTTTGTATTTTTTATTCTTTTATTATGTGTTTTATGTTCTTTCGCTGTCATTCTGTTGTACTGCGGAGCTTCTGTCACGAAAACAAATTCCTCGTATGTGTAAACATACCTGGCAATAAAGCTCATTCTGATTCTAATTCTGATTCTGTCAGAGCCGGGACTAGAACTCGGGCGTGAGAGTCAGACTCACAGTCCTTGAGCCATTTGAGAATGGTGAACCCAACAGTAAGACGCACTTTGGAGAAGTTGAGATTCAGAGAAAAATCTTTAATAAAAGTTCAAGCAACAAAAAATCCACAGTTGGAGCAAAAAACAGCAAAAGCAATTCTCAAAAACAAAAACTGTCAAAATTGGAATTCCACAAGAAATAATTCAAAAATTCAAAAAGATCTTGAAGCAAAAACTCCACAAGAGAAGGTCCACAAAAATACTAGAGAAGGAATAATCCACAGGCAAGAGAAAAACTAAAAAACATCCCAGATACAGAGAACACTTGGCTCAGGCAACTGGCTCAGAACAACTAAACACCAAGCAAAGAAGCTATGAGACAAAGTTACTTAAATACACACAGCTGAACGAGACACAGGTGACTCTAATAACACTTATTACAAGCAGAGTAAGCTGGTCATGAGAGCATCATGAGGACCCCTAGAGGTCAAAACAGAACATAACAAGCAAAACACTGACAGGACCCACCCCTCCTCCCCCCTCTAGGAACGGCTCCTGACGTTCCTCCCAGGACGATCAGGTTTATGAGCATGAAAGTCCCGAATCAACTTGGGGTCCAAGATGTCTCTGGCAGGAACCCATGAGCGCTCCTCCGGGCCATAGCCTTCCCAGTCCACAAGATACTGAATTGATCCTCACACCTAATGGGAATCCAGTATTCGGTGGACTGTGTAAGCTGGTTGGCCTCCAATGATGCGGGGAGGAGGGGGAGGTTTACCTGCCGGAGCAAAAGGTGAAGACAAAACAGGTTTTAGAAGGGAAAAATGAAATGTGGGATTAATCTTTATGGACTTAGGTAAGTATAATCGGTAGGTAACAGGGTTAACTTTCCTTGCAATCTTGAAAGGTCCAATGAATCGCTGCAAGAGTTTGCGGGACTCTACTCGTAAGGGTAGGTTCTTTGTGGAGAGCCAAACTCTTTGTCCAGGACGCAGAGTGGGGGCAGGTCTGCGCCTACAGTTAGCCTGTCGCTGGTACTGCTGAGAGACTCTAAGAAGCTTGTGCCGAGCCTTCTTCCAGGTCAAACGACAACGTCGGATGAACTGTTGAGCGGAGGGAATTCCAACTTCAACTTCTTGGTCCGGGAACAGTGGAGGGGCATAACCAAACTGACATTCAAAGGGAGACATGCCTGTGGCCGAGGAGCGTAGAGTGTTGTGGGCGTACTCCGCCCACATAATGAAGGATGACCAAGAAGATGGGTTGTTGGTAGCCATGCACCTCAGAGTAGTTTCCAGATCCTGGTTCAACCTCTCAGTTTGGCCATTGGACTCAGGATGGAATCCAGAAGATAAGCTCACACTTGCCCCCAAAAGTTGACAGAATGCCTGCCAGAACCGAGAGCAGAACTGAGGGCCTCGATCAGAAACAATGTCCTGTGGGATGCCAAAAACTCAGAAAACATGGTTAATGATCAACTCTGCAGTCTCTTTAGCAGTGGGCAATTTGGGCAAAGGAATGAATCTGCCAGCCTTAGAAAATCTGTCAACAACAACCATAATGATGGTGTTACCTTGGGACGGCGGGAGTCCGGTAATGAAATCCATGGAGAGGTGAGACCAAGGTCTTTGAGGTATAGAGAGAGGATGGAGCAACCCTTGAGGTGAACGAAGGGAGACCTTCCCCTGATTGCATATGGGACAGGTGTTAACAAAGGTCTTGGTATCCTCATTGATGGTCGGCCACCAAAAATGTCTATGGAGGAAATTCAAGGGTGCGAGTGGTACCTGGATGGCAGGTCAGGCGAGAGGAGTGACCCCACTGAAGAACCTGTGAGCGAACAGCTTTAGGGACAAATGAGCGGTTGTCTGGCCCTCCTCCTGGGTCTGGTTCCCAGGCCTGGGCTTGTCTTACTGTATTTTCAAGTTCCCAACTTACAGGGGCCACTATCTTGGAGCTTTGGATAATGGGTGTGATAGGATCTTCTTGGTTACTGCTTGCGTATACTCGAGACAGGGCATCAGGTTTAAGATTTTTCGAACCGGGGCAGTAGGACAGGAGGAACTGAAACCGGTTGAAAAATAGAGACCAGCGTGCCTGATGAGGGTTGAGTCACTTGGCCTGCTGAATGTACTCTAGATTCTTGTGGTCGGTGAGTACTTGAAATGGGTGTTTGGCCCCCTCAAGCCAATGTCGCCACTCTTCAAGTGCCAGTTTAACAGCCAGTAACTCACGGTCTCCCACATGGTAATTCCTTTCTGTAGGTGTAAGACGGTGTGAAAGGAATGCACAGGGATGAAGTCGGTTATCCTCCCCCCACTGGGAAAGCACTGCTCCAACACCCACATCCGAAGCATCCACCTCTACCACAAAGTGTTTGTCTGGGTCCAGGAGATTAAGAATGGGTGCTGACGTAAAGCGGAGTTTGAGTTCATTGAAGGCTGACTCTGCTTCAGGGCTCCAACAAAACCCAGCATTATTCCGTTTAGTGAGAGCTGATAGGGGAGCCACCACAGAGCTGAAGTTCAAAATGAATTTGCGGTAAAAGTTGGCGAAGCCAAGGAATCGTTGCACCTCTTTCACTGACACAGGAGTGGGCCAATCCGTGACTGCTTGAACTTTCTGGATATCCATTTAAATATGGCCAGGTTTAATTATGAATCCCAGGAACTGTACTTGGGTCACATGGAATTCACACTTTTCAGGTTTCACAAAAAGGTGATTATCAAGGAGGCGTTGGAGAACTTTCCTGACATGTCCCATGTGTTCATTGAGGGAACTTGAAAAAATTAGAATATTGTCCAAGGAGACGAATACAAACTGATTGAGCATGTCTCGAAGGACATCATTAATCAGAGCCTGGAAAACTGCAGGAGCATTGGTGAGGCCAAAGGGCATAACTAGGTACTCATAGTGCCCAGTGGGCGTGTTAAATGCGGTCTTCCACTCATCCCCTTGTCTAATGCGTACAAGATGGTAAGCGTTGTGCAAGTCAAGTTTGGTAAATATTGAAGCTCCTTGCAGTAACTCAAAGGCTGTAGCCATAAGAGGCAATGGATAACGATTATGGATGGTGATTTTGTTGAAGCCTCTGTAATCTATGCAGGGCCGAAGACCCCCATCCTTTTTTCCCACAAAGAAAAAAACAGCTCCAGCCGGAGATGTGGACCGACGAATAATCCCTGCTGTGAGGGCCTCCTCAATGTAGTTGTCCATGGCAGCACGCTCGGGAGAAGACAAGGAAAAGATGCGGCCTCTGGGGGGACAGGTACCTGGAAGCAGGTCAATGGCGCAGTCATAGGGACGGTGTGGTGGTAAAGAGGTGGCTTTCTTTTTATTGAAGAATGCCTTGAGGTCATGGTACTGGGAGGGGACTTGAGAAAGGTCTAGGGGATCTTGAGACTTGAGAATAGGGTCAGGGGAACTCTGGACAAAACAGGTAACATGACAAGTGGGACCCCAAATGAGGACAGTGCCAGTGGACCAGTCAAGATGAGTGTTATGGTGAAGAAGCCAGGGGTGACCAAGGATAACTGGGAATTCTGGAGACTGTATCAGATGAAAACACAACTCCTCCTGGTGTTGGCGAACAGAGAGGCGAAGGAGAGAGGTAAGAAGTGTTACTTTGCCTGGACCCAGAGGCCTTCCATTGGGGTTGCGAGTGATTCAGAGGGGATCTGGAGATTTCTAGCAAGAGAGAGGTCCATAAAGTTCCCGGCTGCACCTGAGTCCACCAAGGCTTTGAGTTGATGCTTATGATTTCCCCAAGTGAGTGTGATGGGGAGAAAGAATCATGAATTGGAAGGTGGGGCAATGTGAGTAATTCCCGTTACAGTCCTTCCTTGCCTGTACGGGACCGAGCGTTTCCCGAGAGCTCTGGGCAGGCAGAACGGAAATGTCCAGGCATTCCACAGTATAGGCAACACTGCTCCCTTATGTGCCGATCACGTTCTGATGGGGAGATCCGAGTACCCCCCAACTGCATAGGTTCGGGAAATCCTTGGAATGGAGGTAACTTCTCTGTGGGAAGGGAAGTGACAGGGGGTGTAAGAACAGACCGTCGACTCAAATTCCTCTCCCTCAGACGATTATCCAGCTGCACTGCCAGGTCAATGAGGCTCTCAAGATTGTGGGTAGGCTCTCGTGTAGCAAGTTCATCTTGAAGTGTCTCAGAAAAACCGTTCTGGAAGCATACCATGAGGGATTCATTGTTCCAGCCACTCCCTGCTGCAATGGTACGAAAGTGGATGGCATATTCTGCAGCATTGCGGGTATCCTGTTGGAGAGACAACAAAGGTTTAGATGCTTTTCGGCCACTGATGGGATGATCAAAAACTCGTTTGAATTCCTCTTCAGATTCAGAATAACTTGAACAGAAAGGGCTCTGGGCATTCCAAACAGCTGTTGCCCAGGAGAGGGCCTTGCCAGAAAGGAGTGTGATGACATATGCAATCTTGGCCCTATCTGAAGGAAAGGATGAGGGCTGTAGCTCAAATGTGAGGGAACACTGAGTGAGGAATCCACAGCAGGCACTGGGATCTACAGAGAACCGTTGTGGTGGAGGTAGGCAGGGTTCTACAAGGGGAGCTGACGTTTGAGGACCCGGAAGTGGAACAGAATCTGCAGTTGAGGCCATGGCTCGAGTAGGGGGCAGACGATCGAAGATCTGATGGACAGAGGTCATGACATCAGACAATAATTGTGAATGCTTAACCATCAAGGCCTCCTGCTGGACTAGCACTGCTTCATGACGTTGGACTGAGCCACAGTAGTGAGTAGCTCTTGTGTGCTGTGAGCAGAGATGTATAAAGTACTAGAGAACCATACTTGAGTAAAAGTACAAGTGCTCTATCAAAAAAGTGACTTGAGTAGAAGTAGAAGTGCTCTTTAAGCACCACACTTAAGTAGAAGTACTAAAGTATTCAACATTTTTTGTACTTAAGTATTGCAAGTAGTCTATTTTAAAATTTACTACTCAAGTACTGAAAGTAAAAGTAGAAGTATTGTGTTATGTAGCTATTAAAGAAAATAGTCAAAAGTTTGAACATATTGTTTTTACTATTTCAAATGATTAACCTAAAGGACAATCACAATTCCTTTGACTGTAACTTCTTGTAAACAAAAAACAGTTACTAGGGTTAGTTAGCCCAATTTGCAAAATGATGTCATTAATAACTTACCCTCATATTGTTTCAAACCAGTAAGACATCAGAGGGTCATTTAGAATTTTTTGAAGCATCGAAAATACATTTTGGTCCAAAAATAGCAAAAACTAGACTTTATTCAGCATTGTCTTCTCTTCCGTGTCTGTTGTAAGACAGTTTAAAACAAAGCAGTTTGTGATATCTGGTTCGCGAACGAATCATTCTATGTAACCGGATCTTTTTTAAACAGTCCACCAAATCGAACTGAATCATTTTAAACGGTTCGAGTCTCCAATACGCATTAATCCACAGATGAATTAAGCTGTTAACTTGTTTAATGTGTCTGACACTCCCTCTGAGTTAAAACAAACCAATATCCCGGAGTAATTCATTGACTCAAACAGTACACTGACTGAACTGATGTGAAGAGAGAACTGAAGATGAACACCGAGCCGAGCCAGATAATGACTCGTTCACGAGTCAAGAACCGTTTCTGTCAGACGCGT
Organism: Carassius gibelio; assembly: GCF_023724105.1. Classification (NCBI taxonomy): domain Eukaryota; kingdom Metazoa; phylum Chordata; class Actinopteri; order Cypriniformes; family Cyprinidae; genus Carassius; species Carassius gibelio. The sequence goes on from NC_068396.1 coordinate 13,270,066, forward strand.
CCGAATCGTGAACCGAGGAGCTGATGGTACTGCGCATGTACTGCGCATGTGTGATTTAGCGTGAAGCAAACCGACATACAGAGCGTCTGGAACCGAACTGATTCTTTTGGTGATTGATTCTGAACTGATTCTGTGTTAATGTTATGAGCCCATGTGCAGTCAACGCCAATGACGCTATTGCATCGAGCGCAAAAGAATCGGTGAACTGTTTTCTTCAACTGGTTTTTTGAATCGAACTGTCAGAAAGAACTAACGTTACTGGTCATCCGAAAACCGATGCAACCGGTTCTTGACTCGTGAACGAGTCATTATCTGGCTCGGCTCGGTGTTCATCTCTCTCTTCACAGCAGTTCAGTCAGTCTCGCTTGATTCGCTCAATGATGTGCCAGCTTCATCAAACCTGCCATGCCATCTACTGTTCTGGCAGTGGTTTGTAATGGAATGATTCGTAACATTATTATAATTGTAACGAGTAACGATGCAGCACATAAAAAAAAATATCGGAGTAAAAGTATTAAACTCAGCGAAAATATGTACCGAAGTAAAAGTGGAAGTAGGAGAAAAAAAATAATACTCTAGTAAAGTACAGATACCGCCTTTTAGTACTTAAGTACAGTAGTGAAGTAGTTCTACTTCGTTACTATACATCTCTGGCTGTGAGTCAGACTCACAGTCCTTGAGCCATTTGAGAATGGTGAACCCAACAGTAAGACGCACTTTGGAGAAGTTGAGATGCAGAGAAAACCTTTAATAAAAGTTCAAGCAACAAAAAATCCGCAGTTGGAGCAAAAAACAGCAAAAGAATTTCTCAAAAACAAAAACTGTCAAAATGGGAATTCCACAAGAAATAATTCAAAAATAAATCTTCAAAAAGATCTTGAAGCAAAAACTCCACAAGAGAAGGTGCACAAAAATACTAGAGAAGGAATAATCCACAGGCAAGAGAAAAACTAAAAAACATCCCAGATACAGAGAACACTTACTCAGGCAACTGGCTTCAGAACAACTAAACACCAAGCAAAGAAGCTATGAGACAAAGTTACTTAAATACACACAGCTGAACGAGACACAGGTGACTTTAATAACACTTATTACAAGCAGAGTAAGCTGGTCATGAGAGCATCATGAGGACCCCTAGAGGTCAAAACAGAACATAACAAACAAAACACTGACAGATGATAAGACCTATTGAGGTTAGGTTTGTGAAAAATTGGCTTTGAATAAATCATGTGGTCCAGATCAAATAACAGTGGAAAATTTGAAGCATTATGCAAGCATTATGCAAATATCAATTATTAATATTATATGCAGTTGTTTTATACTGTAATTAAAGGGGGGGGGGGGGGGGGGGGTGAAATGCTATTTCATGCAGTTTATTTTTACAGAGCATCAACGGAGTTGTGCAAGTGTTTTTGTTTGTTCCCCTGCATTTTGAAGATGCTTGTTTTACAAACAAGGCCCAGTTTGACGCCGGATTTGCATATCGTTTTTTTCTTAAGGATCATGCAATCCCAACGAAAAAGGGTCACGTCGTGTGTTGGAACCGCAGGCGGTGAGTAAAACTGCTTCAAATATCTCTGTGATGTTAACTTAGCTATCGGCGCGTAAGCACATCAAGTAAACAACATGCGATGTTGTCATCAAACTGCACGAGTAAAACTGCTTCAAATATCTCTTGTGTTGTTAACTTAGCTATCGGCGTGTAAGCACATCAAGTAAACAACATGCGATGTTGTCATCAAACTGCACTTTCCACATGTACAGCTTAAAAAAAAAAAAGACGACAAAGTGGAACTTAGTCATTTTCCAAAACCGCTAAGCAAATATATTCAGTTTAAGTACATACCACATAGAGACGTTGTTGCTGAGGCTGCTCTTGTTAAATTTCAGCCTCTGGATCTGATTCTGGATCATAAATATACGCTGAATCTGACTGTTAGCCAAGGTTTGTTTTGGTTGTTTTTTTTCCACAGCTTCCAAACGCTCTCAACGCAAAAGCCTACTTGCGCTCGTGATTCTTTAGCTCCGCTCACACATCACGCCTCCAGCCGGTCGTGTTTTTTCGGGAAAAATCGGTACAGACTATCTTTCTCTTATGAATATAATAAAACCAAAGACTTTTTGGAGTTAGGAAGGATGCAGTACTACTCTATAGGTACTCAAGATTAACAGGGTATTGAGTGAATACGAGCATTTCACCCCCCCTTTAAACATCTTGCCTAAAAACATTCATTTAGTCTCATGCTTAACATTGAATTTGTTTTAAATAACGCAGAAGCAAACTATCTGGAATAAACAATGTTAATTTTTGTATCCATAGTTTGCGTATGCAATATATGTAGGCATCTATCTTAATAATATATTCTCTATTATTTATAGATTCTCTCTAATACATTGCAGAGTATTTTTCAATCTATGTGTAAACTGATTTGTATTTTAAGAGGAAGGCAGCAATCGACAGAAACTTATAGCTCCTCCTTTACAGTCAACACACACAGAGATACAGCAAAAGAGCTACCAGACACCAACAAATTTCATTTCAGGTAAAATACTTTTTAAAATATATGCAGTTTTTATCAAGTAACATTCATGTTCTTTTTACATTTTGTATACTGTCTGTGTTTCAAAAAATTGTATATGATGTTCTGACTAATATTATCTTTCGCAACAGTAGCCTATATTGCTATGTACTAAAAACTCAGTTTGATTGTTTTATAATTTCTTTCAACATTAATTACAAAAATAATATATTCCATTTCAAAATAATATGAATGTAAATTATGATCTCTGAATATAGAGGAAGATATCCAATGGCATCCTTATAAAAAGTAACGCATACATGTAAATTAATTATTTACCTTAGACAATCAATGATTATAATTATACTGGCATGTTTATAATGGCAATGCAAAGTTGTTTAATATATCAGGATCACAAAAGAGGTATTTAACTATGAGAAGGACAACTTTTTGTCATCTTTAAATATCCATAACTGTTCACGTTTCTTAATAATCTTGAATAACATCAACATGAACATGCTTATTACAGGGGAAATTATAAAATGGAAACCAGAGAGGTTATCTCAACCGACAAAGCTACAGTTGTCATCCAAATAAATCCACAGGCAAATAACAGTGTTATTTATGTTGATGGACAGGAGACAATGAAACACAATGCAGCTCTTAAATGATTTTTCAAAGCACAACCAAAGGCTCTGGGGGTAATCCATTTAATGATTAATTGCAATGATATCTGGTTTTGGGAACATTCTTAAAATAACATTTCTTCTAAATCATCTAAAATGAATTAAATCTCTTTACATAAGAGCCCTAGTGAAAAGATATGTGTTTGATTCAATTTAGACTGTGTACAATGATAATCATTTATTATTATTATTTTTTTATTCAAACATTAATTCTAGGCCATCATGAATAAAACAACCTATACCTGTCATCTAGATTGTCCAGATAATGATTGGAGTGACTGTCTTCTTACTCGGGGTTGAACTTACTTGGCGTCTCTCCATCAGTGACTATTATCCCCAAATTGTTGTCAATAGTGGCATCACCTACTGGGGATCTATCATTGTAAGTTAGTTTTGCTTTATTTCCCTTTTCATTTTTATTTCCAGCATGAAATTTAACATACCATGTGTTCCTTTCTCAGTACGTCAGTGCTGGCTCGCTGTCTGTTGCTGCACAGAATAAATGTAATCCACGATTGGTAAGTTCATACAGTATCATGCACTGATTTCAACATTTCTTTTGCAACATAATTTATGATGTATTTCCACACTAATTCTGTTGATGACACTTTATCCTCAGTTTATAAAACATGTATGTGAGGTTTAAATATCATCAGTTAGCAGCAAAGCTTTGATTGTCTCATAAAAAAAAGAAAAAAAAAAGAAAGAGGTTAGGGATGGTTATTATTGTCAGGGTGATTTTATACGTTATATGTTATACACTGTCCATTATACATATACATATAACAGATAGTGTGTCACAACAGTCCAATGGAGACTGAACATTTTTAAACTTTTGCACTTTTTGAGGGTCCAGAGGGAAGTTGGGTCATTTGAACCCTGCTCAGACATTTTTTTTTTTTTAATTAAATGTAATGTGTTTCTGCAAGCATTTTTAATCTGCTCTTTGCATAATTTTCTGAATGTTGTGGATTTGTTATTATAGGTGAATGCCTCTCTTGGAATGAATGTGTTCAGTGGCATAACAGCAGGACTAGCTATTCTTCTGATGGGTGTACAATTAGGATTATCATTGGAGTATTCAAGGTTCAATGTTCAGGTATTACATGCATATATTACATGTGCAATATTTTGTAATACTATGTGTATTTATTTGTTTTCAGTCTTTAATTGCTGTCTTATTTAAAGTAAACATGAACTTGAAAAATGCTAATTCTGTCATCCTTTACTCAACCTCATATGGTTCCAAACCTGCATTACTTTATTTATTTTGTAAAACACCAATGGAGAACTTCTGAAAATTGTTCTGGTCGCAGCAACATATACAGTAGTTACAATGATGGATAGTGCTCAAATCAGTTTCAGTGTTGGTTCACTATGAGCAGTTCTTCAAAAGACAGCAATGTCATTATTCAGTTCGACTTAATTTAATGTTGATTACATTCAGTTTAATAGCATTGTCTCCAAAATGTGATTCAGTTGTAAAGCAGCTCTCCAGGAGATTATAGTGCCATACAGTTAAACTGCATTCATAGCTGGCTGTATGGATTGGTGTAAGAAACAGACAGGTTTCCTTGCATGTTCATGAGAGCTCATGAGAGATGTAGCAATGTCCTATTTATTTTATTTTATTTTATTTTTTTTTTGTATTTTTTTTTTAATTCATACATTTGATTTGTCCATTCATTGGACTGATCTGTTTCTTAAATTCAAGACTCAATACCAAAAAAAAAAAAAGAAAACCGAGCTCAGCAGAGGGGCAAAAATATCAAGTAAATATTGACACGCATACTAATCTGTGCCTTAAACAAAATGGCTGTTTTTTGTTTTTTCTTCTCTGAAGCTTGAAAGCTCCAGTTCTTTGTAATTGAATTCAAAACAGTTTTCAAAATATAACGTTCCATATAAGAAAGAAAGGCATACATTTTTGGTTTTGGTATGATGACAGATATTTTACTGACTGATCACTTAGGCTGATTTTTGAGACGTTATCATAATTAGCTTAAAATTATCTTCAGTATAATTTTTTTAACTCTAGCTGACTGATGTTATTTCTTGAACTGCTTTCATATATGGGAATGTTGATTGTTTTGCAGAGTTTTGTTTTGCGGTCTGTTGGAATAATGCTGCTGTTCACTATTCCTCAGTTCATCATCTCCATCTGTATATCAGCACTTGCCTGCAAAGCCACCTGCAACATCCATTCTACAGTGGTCAATGTGGCACTAAACCGGGTAAATGATTAAGATGGGGTAATGCTATTTTTGGGTATTACAAGCCTGGCAGTTTTATCACACCAATAAATAGTTATTTTAGTTATTGAAACGGATATATAAACTATACATCAATCACAGCCAGTGTTATTTTAGTATCATTGATATACCATTATTAGTGTCTTAGACTATTTAAGTGTGTGGGTTTTTGGCAGAATTAAAATTACTCTTGTTTCATTTTGAGAAGATCCTAGCATCCAAAGTCTACAAAGAATTAAAGTTTCAAATTCCTGTTTAAAAATATATATTTTCTAGGGTTACAGGCAATAATATTTGTCCATATTTTATAATTAAATGTCATGTGTGGATTGTAATGTATTTTTTATTTCATGTTTTACATGTATTAAAGATAACATTTAATAATAACAATGTCACAAAAACATGCCTTAAATGGACAGTACTTAGTGTATTTACTTATAGGGTTAGTTCAGCCAAAAAGGAAAATTAAGCCATAAATTACTCATCCTGAAGTTATGCTGGATATATATGACTTATATATGAGGTATATGACTTTCTTCTTTCAGAAGAATTCAGTTGAAGTTATTAGAAAAATTGTCTTTGATTTTTCAAGCAACTTAGCAGGTGTTGCACTCCATCGGTCCATAAAAAGTTTAATAAAAAAGCTCATCCATTAAAAAAAAAGTGTCTAGGCGCAAAGCTGACCTCATACATCATTCCCCCGTAACTGCTTCGCTGTGAGCGCAAGCTAGATTAAAGGGGTTATTAAGTTTTGAATTTGGATATTTTTTCTAACAAAAATGCATCAATTCACTACAGGAGGCCTTTGCTCACCCCCCAGAGCTTTTTTCAATGGATGATTTATATTAAACTTATCATGGAACAATGGAGTGCAACACCTGCTAAGTTGCATCAAATGGCTTGAAAGATCAAAGACAATTTTTTTAATAAATTAAACTGAATTCGTCTGAAAGTAGAAAGTCATATACACCTAGGATGACTTCAGGGTGAATAATTTATGGCTTAATTTTAATTGAACTCTTTAATTCTAAATTGGGCCATTCTATAGGCTTTATTGTTTTGCTTTACTGTAGATATAAACTAGATATAACTAGCTGTATATAAAAGTAGTATCCTATTTTTATTTAACTTTGGAAATAGCAGACATACATTTATGTGCTCAGCAGATACTTTTTTCCAAAGTGACTTAAAATACAGGAACATCAGCCATTCGCCACAAAGCCAACAATATTTTTAGTGTACAAAACCAAGTTAGAAATTAGGAAATAAGCTAGAGCAGATGAGAAATGCTGAAAAAAAATAAAATAAGTTAATTGGTTTTCAAGTGAAAACATTTCAACATTTACATTAAACACTAACTGTCCACATAAACAAGCAAGGATAGAGAAACTATATATATAAAAAAAACACTGGACAAAACTTGAGGGCTCGGTTATGAGACAACAATGTGGAGAGAAAAAAAATAGTCAAAACCTTGTGGCTTCATGATTAAAACATTTATCGAATTATGTCTGTTTTGAAATTTGTTATATCATTTTCTACACTACACTGACAAATGTTTGAAATACTATATATATATATATATATATATATATATATATATATATATATATATATATATATATATATATATATATATATATATATATATATATATATATATATATATATATGTATATAAGAAGTGGTTGTGTGTGGTTTGTGAAACTTCCTACTAATTCATCCTAACAGAACAATTGGTTACATTTCTCAGTTTTGCAACTCTACAACTGCAGTTTCCCTGGACAGAGGTTTTCAAGACCAAGCTTAGTTGGCCAAAAAAACTACCTTTTCACACACAGTCTGGTGATGATCTGTGCATTTTCCAGCATGATGGAGCACCATGTCATAAAGCAGGAGTGATGATGTGGCTCGGAGATCATTACACTGAAATTCGGGCTGATGAAGACCTGAAGGTCTAAATGTTGCTTGATTAAATTCCTCTGGAGCAATAGTTTTCAGTGTGCAGAATCCACTTCTTTATTTGACTGAAAACTCCCTGGATCTCAATCCCATAGAGAATCTGTGGTCAGTCCTCAAAAGGCGAGTGGACAAGTAGAAGCCCACAAACTGTGATCAACTCCGAGAACTAATAAGACAAGAATGGATCGCCATTAGTCAGGAATTGGCCCAGAACTAATACAGCATGCCAGAGTGAATTGCAGAGGTTATGAAGAACAAGATTCAGCACTCTAAATATTGACTCATTATATATTTTTTGCCAATAAAAGCCTTTAAACTTATGATATGCTTATCATAAAACAACAAGATAAAACAATTTTCTTTTTCGTATAAGCCTAAACCTGTACAAAAATACATACAAGTTAAGTTAAACTATTGGTTTTCTGCGTCTCTTGTGAATTAAAATATCTTCTCAGGGATGAATATCAAACATTTTTGAAGTTTTTTTAAGAGATTAAAAAGAGATTTCACTATTTTATACATGTATATATAAGAATGGAGCCCGGTATCATGTAAATTCATATAAATGGTACCCCAAATAAAAACAAAACTTGTGGAAAAAATTGACTTTATGATAAGCATGTGTTTGGCATGCATATAATACACAGTTTTTGTGTGCATATGATTCCAAATTTGTTGCCATGCATATGATACAGTTTTCGTGTACATATGATACACATCTACCCCACAACCCTAATCCTACCCATTAAGTAGCATACTCACCAAAGTAAATTACTGCCTATCAATACCACAAGTTTATTTTATTTTATTTTATTTGGAGTACTATTTATAAGCACTAGACAAAAATTTTTGCTAGATCTAGAAAAAAGAAAAATACATGACAAAACTTGAAGTAGAACTGAAGTTACTGAAGTAGAAGTATGAGGCCAATTTTCCCAATATTATTGCTAGATTCATTGGCCCTCCGGTGTTATTTTTTCCAGCAGGTCTTTACTGATAACCTCTGTCCAGCAAAGCCACATGTAGTTGTGGTGTTGCAAAACTGAGAAATGTCACCAGTCGTTCTGTTAGGATAAATTCGTGGGAAAAGAAGTTACACTAACCACACACAACCACTTCTTCTATCAAAACACATTTTTTGTTGATTCAGTGGACTGTAGAAAAGGATGTTATGGGAAACCACACAGACCCCACAGTTCTTGACTAGGTTTTTTTTTTTTCAAAGATTAAAATACACATTGTGTCAAAGCAGTATTAATTGTGCTGTAAAGCATGTCTTACAGCCCACATCAGATCAGAATTTATTCAGTCAACTGTAAAGTTTACTAATTGTGCATACACACTGTATATACAGTGGCAGCCACCCATATGAGGCACCCAGAATGCAATGCAGCATGAATGTTTTTTATTATTAATATTATTCTTGTTGGTTTTAATTGTGCTATTGAATTTTGCTCAGCAGTTGTTTCACTGTAATATCCGTCCAGAAACAGTAATGCATAAGTTGTTGAGTAATCTTCTTAAATAATGCTTAAAAACCGTAATATTCATGTTAAGAACAGTTCATACCTTAAAGTCAGGCAAACATTTTATTTCATATTCTAGCTTGTCACCATCTTTGCAAATGTTTTCATTTGTCATACTTCTAACGTGACTATCAGAAATTCAAATATGAACATGTGGTCCAAGATCCCAAATAAATACTAATAATGAACCACAATTATTGTGACTTAAAAAAATTGCAGTAGTAATAAGTAAATGTCTCACAGTAACACAGTTAAAGACAACTTTACAATGTGATTTCACAGTAAAACAAGAACATTAGATTACTGTGTGATGTTAGCATCATTCTGCTGCTCATTCACAGTCATTTGTAAGAAAATGACCCAAAATGCACTGGTTTCACAGTAAATGCCTTTATTGTAAAATAGGCTACTCTTAATCCTGTAAATTCCTTGCAGTTTTTTACAGTACAGTATGCTCATGAGATGGAAACCAAAACCTCTGAAGTACTGAATTACTGCAGTCTGCTCATGTCAGATAAAGCAAGCTCTCCCCACTGCCAACAAGAGCAAAGTTACAGCAAGTGGAATGGAAAGGAAATGTCAAGCGTCAACAAAGGTATACTGTAACCTGATTGGTGTAAAATAGCTTTCTGTCTGAACTCATTCAACACAAGACATCCTTATTAAGTATTAGATTAAATGATTCTTTTCCAGAGCAAGTTAAACTGCATTCAAGGTAATGCATATTAAACAGGTACATTTTATCAGTTAAAGTCTGCAGTGTGAGACATTTATTTTTTATATATATTATATATATATAATGACACTTTTTTGTGAGGGCTGCTTTACAACAGAATTTAAATTTGCCTTTCCTGTTTAATAGTATGAAGCTGCTAGAAAATTTTTATACACAAAAAAAGGCAAAAAAGTGCCTAACTACAGAATTAGTGTGTTTTGAAACACATGCACGTGTGATTTTGCCTTTAATTATGAATATTTTTGTTTCAATCAGTTCCCATAGTTTATGGTAATTATTATCTTTATGTAAAGCACATCATCATAATCTTTAAAAGTATGAAGGAAGCTCACATGACACAAGCTCCTCCTTAGCGGTTCGTCACAGTCCAAACACACAATGATACACCATAAGAGTGATCAGACCTCCACATCACCACAACTCATTTAAGGTAAAATATTTAATGCGTTTATTAGTAGTATGTGTACATGAAATATAAGTAGATGTACATAAAAATCTGAAAAATCTGTACTACTGTGCATATTAAATCATGTTATTAATTGTTATTATTAATTTACATTTAATGCTTAGTTACAGGTGAAATCCAAAACTCAGCTTAGAATGGAAACACGTGAGGTTCTCTCATCTGACAAAGCTACAGTTGTCATACAAATAAACCCACAGGCAAAAGAGAGTGCTTTTTATTTTGATGGACAGGAGGCAGGAGAAACAAATCACAATGCAGCTCTTAAAGGATTTCTCAAAGCACAGCCAAAAACACTCGGGGTGATGCATTTAATGATGAGTTACAACGATATGTGATTTTGGGAATATTCTTAGAAATTGTTTCTTCTAGATTATTTAAAATGACAGAAGTCCCTTGTTGTAAGTGCAAAGATAATTTTTGGCCCGATTCCCTTTAGTGCATTAAAAATCAATAGCTTCCACTTTTGTGTCGCTAAACATAAATGCTTACATTTGACATTATCTGCTCTCTAGACTGTACAAATAATGACTGGAGTGATGTCCTTTTTACTTGGTATTGTACTGTCCACAAATTTCAACAGATTTCCTACGATTTCTGGCATTAGTGGCATCACCTACTGGGGATCCTTCATTGTAAGTTTCATTTAACAGCTTTGATTTATTTTCCCTTTTGATTTGACTTGCCAGAATGTATTTCAACATCTTTCTCTCTCAGTACATCAGTGCTGGATCTCTGTCTGTTGCTGCGCAGAATAAACTTCATCCGTGTGTGGTATGTATTATGTACTGAAATCTGTAGGTAATAGGTATTTGCACATCATTATTTATATATTAATATTATTTGTTGAGCAATTTAAATCACCACAAGTTGTCAACAGTTGAGCACCAGCCCAGACACTATTAGCAGTAAATAAAATTGTAGCTTTATACTGATTCTCGATCAAGATTAACATTAGATGCACAACTGACCTTGCCAAACTCATCTGATATTTAGCATAGTTAGTTTCTGTAAGCACAAAGCCCCTTCAATCTTCTGTTCTTTGAGTAAAGACTACATTTAATAGGGTACAATGGGACTTTGGGGTAAAAGACAACTGTGATTTTATTTTAATTCTTAAACACAAAATTAGCAATGAATACCACCAGAGCATTTTACTTTTTGCTTCCCTTAACATAGAGTTTATATTTACATCATTTTAGATGAAAACTTTTTATTTGCACACAAATTAAGTTGTTCCAATTTAAAAAAAAAAAGACATTACTCAGCTTTTTAGCACAATGAGCATTCATCCTTTTACCACTAACAGATAAAGATATCAAACTTATTACTTTACTTATTACTTTACAATCTCATTACTTTTCTCCCTGTAGGTGAAAGCCTCTCATGGAATGAATGTGTTCAGTGCCATAACTTCAGCAATATCCATTCTTCTAACTGGCAATGAAATAAGATTAGGCCCACTGAACCCTCGAAACTGCTACAATATTCATGACTGTATAAATACTGAGGTACTAAATGTGCAATATTTTGTTTTAATTTGTATTTCAGTTTTCGGTTAGCATTTGCTGTTTTATTTACTAAGTGCACCCCAAAATTAAGATTAATCACTTAAAATAATTTTTGTTTCTCACATAAAGCTGTTGGATGATTTGAAAGAAAATTTTAATATAATGCACAAGTTGTATAAACCCATTTGATAAAGCTTTGTTTTGTTATTTATTCATTTATTTATTGTAGTTTTTTAGGAGGGAAGCTCAAGCTTCACTCACTGCAAATGCATTAAAAGTCGTTTTTCAAAATTGCTTCTCTTGCATTTCAAGTGAGAAAATGATGACACAATGTACTTCTGTGTTACATACCCTTAACATCAGTATAAATGTTTGCTGTAGAATATAATTTTTCAATATAATTATTGATCAACTACAGTATATAATTGCTGGGATGTTATTTGTGGAACTGCTTTCATATGTGATCATGTTGAATGTGTTTATTTAGAGATTTGGTTTTGGGATCATTGGAATATTGCTGGTGTTCTCCATCCTTCAGTTCATTATCTCCATCTGTATCTCAGCATTTGCATGCAAAGCCACCTGCAACAACAACCACGACTCTACAGTGGTCAATCTGGAACTAGACCAGGTGAATGACTTAAAAGCTTTATTTTAGTTGTTATTTTTAATCTATATAAGACAATTCTGCAGGTTTTCACACTTTCGTGAATCTTGTTCTAATATATCTTGTCTGATACTTCCCAGCAACACTGAGTCACCCTGAAGAGATCCTAGCATCCAAAAACTGCAAGGAATTAATATCTTATAGTGTGGCTTCTGACCAATCAAACACTTTCTAGTGTTTCTATCTGTAGCAAGGTATTTCTATGTGTAAAAAGAGAGCTTGTGAGTTGATCAGGGTGAGAGCAAAACTCTGACTGCATGGTCATACAGTAAGCCTGAAACCATGTTGTGAAACCCTGTATGTTGTCGACAACATCTTGATTTTTTTTTTTTTTTATGAATAATATAAGCCTTTTAATAAAGGTGACCCCTTCAAATATCCTCAATCCTATAATAATTGTCTGACATCAATGACTGTTCAAATAACTACAGTATTTACATTGTGTAAAATATGCTTTGATATGAGATGAGATTTCATGTTTAAAGCTGTACAGAAAAATGTAATGAATCATTTACCCCTTACAAATTTTAAATAATTTATTCACCCTCAATGTGATTATTTTTGAATGAAAATTAAGGTAGAGTAGGCAGTTTCTACGCTACTGGTGTCACCAAGCTGGACTACAAAAATATAGCTTGTCTTCAAACAGTCTTTTGCAAATACCCCTGAAAACATGTAAAAGTAAGGTCCAATGGTCCCACTTTATTTTAGGTGGCCTTAACTACTATGCACTTACATAAAAAAAATTTTTTTATTCTTGTAACAACTTGAATTTTGCTCGCACTTCTTTTTCCACACCTGCTAAACACTCTCTGGTTCAGCCTGCTACCGTAACCATGCCCCAAACTCTCATACATAGGTCGACATGCAGTTAGTACATGCAATGACTGGACACAAATTTGATGATCTTGAGTCGACTTCCACAGAAGAGATATTTATATATTTTATTCCTCTATGGGATTCACAGCTTGAAAAAAATAACTGACTATATATATATATATATATATATATATATATATATATATATATATATATATATATATATATATATATATTGCATACTGTCTTGTTTCCAGTCAAAATATCTTAAAACTCTGTAAAAATAGTAAAAATTATTTTCTTTTTTTTTTTTTTTGCCTGAAACAAGCAAAAAAATCTGCCAATGGGGCAAGCAACATAATCTTGTTTTCTATTTGAAATGAGATTATTTTCCTTACCCCATTCAAACATACAATAATGTGCCCAGAATGCTTAACTTCTACAACAACCTATTCTTAATCACTGCCCTCACCCTCATTGCTTCTATCCTCATTGGTCCTCAACAACTCCTTTTCTACTACATTACTGATGCATTCCTATCTCTATCATCAATACTTTATGAAATAAGTAGAGATTTGTCTCTTGATTTTACAAAAATGGACCTAAAACACATGCATAAAGGCTATTACCCTGCCTGCCAATGCTGGTCAATAGTGCCAGCTACACCAAATATGCATCCCATAATAGTACTTGTCAGTTATGTATGACGCTCAGATTTTTATTTCAGAGTTACTGTTTTTATAAAAGTGCATTAAAAATGTAAAACATATCCAGAAAACACATTTGGATGTACAATTATATTTTTCTTCAATTTCTATTTTCAATTCATGTATATTTTCTATCTATTTTCTCACTATGGAGCCTGAAGAGCATGTGACCTAACATCCCTTATGAAAAAGAAGCTTATTCAAGTGTGCTTTTAGTATACTTCTTTTAAACACACACACAAAAAAGGAAAGTATACTTTCAGAAATGGGCTTTATGAACTTCTCAGAAATATAGTTAAAATTGCATTTAAGTATACTTGACTTATACTTAGAAAAAAGTCTAAATACAGGTGATTCTCTATAAATTAGAATGTCATGAAAAGTTCATTTTTTTCAGTAATTCAAATTGTGAAACTTGTGTATTTAATAAAAGTAAATTTGGCTTATTGTATTCACTAAAAATGTTATATATATATATATATATATATATATATATATATATATATATATATATATATATATATATATATATATATATATATATATATATATATATATATACTCAATGAAATATCATAAATTTATTTTATATATATATATATATATATATATATATATATATATATATATATATATATATATATATATATATATATATATATATATATATATACTCAATACTTGTTAGGGGTACATATTTTATTGTGTTCAGTCTTATAATTAAATATATACAAACTAATACCTAAATAGGGACATAGTAGTATACTTGTAATAAAGTAAAGTATGATGTATGATGTAAGTATGATGTAATGTTCACTTAAAGAAACTTATGAGGACTTGCAGTATAAAACTACTGAACTTGTAGTTTACTGAGACTATACAAAGTGTACTTAAAATGCTACTACAAGTTTTATACTTATAAATTCACTTTTATTATAGGTGCAGCTACAAATATTGATCTAAACTTGTTGTGTTCTCAAAGTCTACTGTTATACTTTCTATACTAGAATGTGGGCCTATTTAGTCCCAAGGAGTATTGAAATACTACACTTACAAGTATACTACTAGTACACTGATATCTGTATACGTACTACATAAAGTAGACTTGAACTTTACTTAAGTATACTTAATAAAATAAATTTGAAGTATAGCTCCCACTTTGTGGTAAGGGATGTGCTTACGTCTCCTTTACTACTTTGTTACCAAAACATGTGAAGCACAGACTGTAGCTAAAAACAACAACAACATCAACAACAACAAAACAATTACTGGTTGAAGGGGATGTCATTTGACATAATTAAAATAAAATTTTGTTGCGTGGACATTAATATAGCGTGTGTCATTAATAAATTATGATATCCCATTAAGGGTTATATTTAGACCTCCTGTAATTATTAATCAGAATGTGATGAGATTTTCAACCAGTTTAACAAAAGTGTTTCTGGAAAGAATTGCCTTCCCTAAATGTTAAAGCTTTGCTTGCCTTTCACCAGCATTATCTGTGCATAATCACCACCACTAGAGGGCACCACTGCTCTCAACAGTCGCGTTCTGATTATCCAATATCAAACAGATTTCACAGACTTCTGCAAGCCAACATATATTTTTACACATTAACAGCAAAGACACTGATAATCCTAGATTAATTCTGTTTTATATTTGAGCTTGTCAACACCCCTTCTCTAACATTAATTGTGCAAAAGTGCTGCATTCATTAGCTCAAATTTGGGATTGTGGATACGCAAATAATTTTGCAGATTGCGGCCTTGTTCAGAAAATGTATGCTGGTCAGCAGGGGTGAGTGAATAAAATTGGTATAGAATTCAATACTTGATTTTAGTACCTCTTTATTTCCGAATATGACATTTTCAGTGTGATTTGGTGTTATTGCATACATTGTCAGATAGCTTGTAATTTCATTGCCATTGTTTACTTTTGTTAATCTTTGAAACACAAAATAAAATATTGACTATCGAAACCTGCGGTTTCTGTCTCTCTATTGAAAGCCCTGATGAAAAGTCCTGATGAGGGAACAGAGGTAGTCACTTTGTCATTTAAGTTGAATATTGATTAATTGATGGGATTAGCTATTAAGATATTGAATTAGATGAGATAATGAAGAGACTACCTAATGTATCCCAGTGCAGCTATTACAGTTAATAATGTAGGTTATTCTTTATTAGGCATTTGGATGTTGAATGGACACAGAAAACTATTTAAGTACTGAGACAGAAGTGAGACAGTGTAAGACAAAAGAAAGATACTACATTTTGAATTTAATAGACAAGGTACCTTTGGGTAAAGCCAGCCATGATGAATATCAGACCATAAAGCATCCACATATATACTGTACAGTGAAAAAAAAACAGATGTTCCATGGTTTCAGTAGGCTATGCTATCATCACAAAATAGATACATTTCTTTGTCAGATCAAAATCTTAGTCATATATATTTACTGTAAAGCACATTCATGCCAGAGATCTTTTATCTGAGAAAAATCCACCTGTTAGTCTTATACAGTAAGTAAATTTTGCTTAAATATTATCTCGAAAAGGCAACATCTAAAAAGCCTTGTAAAGATTACTCAATATAACATATATTTAATTAAAAAAAAACATGTGTTTGCAACAAATTTATATTTAGTAGGCTACGTTGTCAAAATTTCAAAGTAATCTGTATGGATTTATTGGTTGAAAATATTAATTTACTTTTGATACAATTGCAACTCCATTTGAGTCATTTCTTCTCAGTGTTTGCCAGATCGTACTCTTTCTCCTGGTGTACTACATATTAGGGATAGTTAAATGTGCTTCTTTAAGTGCTGGATCATATCCTTTGCAGGAAGGACTTGTCCACAAATCATGCATTCATGAAGTTCACCTTTCAACATATCCACTCCGCTGTCTTCCCGCTCAGTTTGCTTTTCTCATTTCTTTAATCCTTTGTCATAGATACATTTTGATAATTTTGATAAGGAATACTATCATTTGGATAGGATAGGATAGATACTTTCATTGTACTTCAGTGTCATTTTCTCTTATCTTGAGGACCACATAAGTAAAATGTATATTTTACAGCATAAATAAATATTATTTTCTTATAAACAACAAATTTAGAACATTATAGTATTTAAACTATTTATAGGCCTATTATTAAATTGGTTTTAATAAAAGATTATGTTATAGATTACTAGTATCAAGACAAGTGATTATAATGGGAAATACATTTAATTACAAGAACTAAAGTTTGACAAACTGCTAAATATTCTATATGATGATTTACCTGCTGGGATGCTGGAGCTTTGTATTCATGTTTGCATGGTTGAACTGCCTTTAGCAGCCTCCCCTCCCTCTTTCTCTCTCTCTGTCTTCGTTTTTGTGAAGGCTTTTATTTTTTATGTTTATGTCTTTATGTTTTTTTATATTTTTTTTGTCTACAAATTGTGCCCAACAACAGCAAATTTGGTATTATCTAATATTTTAGATAAGATCGGGTCCAATAATTTGATTAGACATTCTAATTCAAAGAACGTGGATATTTTGTACAAGTTGTTAGCACTTTTCGAAGGCTGAGTATTTACTGACAAAAACAAAAAACAGACTACCAACTAATTACTAATTCAGTGGATCAACCAATGACTAATGTGGATCGTAATGCATCTACCTGGTAATGCAGTGACCTTTGGGGACTGTGGTCTCCACTTCAGAGAGGGGCAAACAGATTGTGAGTGATGCAGCGGAGTGGGCGGGAAACATGGAGCAGATTAGCGGAATTAATTTATCTTTAGCGGAGAGGTAAAAGAAAGCTTTGAGCTGGGGTGATGAAGGGATTGGTGAGAGGGGCACTTCAGCCGATGAGGGCAAACAGGCAGTGGTTCTAGCCACCGGGCCACCCCCCATGCACGGCCATGTAATCTTGTAAAATGCACCGCTTTTTTTAGCTGCATTAACAATTATAACCCAGGTGCACACAAAAAAGTTGGCATTTTCTGAAGATAAATAGGAAATCAGATGTTGTGATTAGTCAGTATTGATTTTGTTTCTCTTTGTGTTTGTGCCATGACACACAACTGACTCACTGACTGCAGATTTCTGAAGGGAATATACATTTGCTTAGCATGCTTATCCAGGGACGGTTCTGTACACAAGCATCAGCTGGAACGCGAAATCAGTGGAGTGAGAGTGAGAGACAGTTATGTTTATTTTTACTCATTTTGGTCAGTCCTAATGAATCCTATTTGATTTCAGATTCAGATCATTCTCTTTACATGAACCTTAAAATTTGCATTGCAATTTACATATTTGTGTGCATATGCACAGAATGTATTTTGAGCAAAACTGAGTTTGTAAGATGTTAATAAAAATATGCATGTGTGAAAAATGCTAATCATATGGTAATGTTTGATACACCACACAACTGCGCATTTGCACGTTTTTTGAATGTATTTGAAAAAATAGTTGGATTATGTTTGGATTGTGTCAGGTCTGTACACCACCCCTTCTAAACTGATAGAAATTTAATTTGGACTAAGTCTGCTTGAAGGCTATTTAGTCAGATTGAGCCATTAATCATATGATTTGTTTGCACGTAAACTTCACTAGTAAAAGGTGTAGCACATGTTTGTGTCTTGGGTTTGTTGGAGACCACAGAAACAGAAAAATAAATAAAATGCATGTTTTTGTAGCTAACGTTAGACTAAAAATAGTTTCCGAGGCCTGTCCTGCATTATATTCTTGAGGGGAGCAGGGACCGTTGTGTGTTAAGGAATGTGCCTTCTGTGCAGAATGACCCAGAGGTGTTCAGCTCATGCTCTATTTACAAATAGCTCTGCTTCCTTTGGACCTTTCAGAATTTAAGACTAGGACCCTTGATAGTCTGATGCCCCAAGGCACTAGCCCGATCCATAATCCTGGATGGTGTTACTTTTGATGAGCCTGGCTAAACTGTGATCAATTGCCGAGCTGGCTGGGAAAATGAGGAGCTCTGTCTTGGATAGGCTGAGCTGGAGGTGGTATTCTTTCATCTGTGCATTCCCTTTAGGATTGTAAAGCTGGATTGAAAAGCAGAGCTGTGTGCCAGTGTTGCATACATAGAAAAAGCAATGTACCTGGATGTTTGGTCCCAGCTATGTTTCGTATATCGAGCAGAGGTCCGAGTCCAGCACAAAACCCAGAGGTACCCCATTAACACTTTGGTGTTGTTTATTTATCTCAATAAAATTAATGCTCTATATTTTTTATTTATTTATTTTTATGCAATATTATTTATGGTTAGGGGACTTATATTTCTGGTATAGTTATGATCCATTTATTACATGGTATCCACTTTTTGTGCATAGACATGGAATTAACATTTCCAATTTAAACTGTGGTAAATCTTTAATGCTTTGGAGCGCACACTTAAATTTAGTCTCTTTTTAAAGAAGATACTTGACAGATTAAGTGGGGAGAAAAAAACATAAAAAGTGAAACTAAACACGGTTGTAGAGGTTTAAGTTTATTATCATGAAAAGTGCAAAAAAATGCTTGTTTCAAAATATTATATGAAATATATTAATATGAAATATATATATATATATATGAAACCATGTTTTACTCTGAAACTGAAACTGAAAAAAAATCTAAAGAAGTTGTGTTTCAAATATATTTGGTTGATAACTCAAAAAATTAGCTTTTGGTAGTGCCAAATGCTTCTACTATATGTAATTCACTTCCCATTAATTTCCAGTGCAGTATATTCTGAATGTGCTTCGTTAATTAATCTGACACTGAGCGTTAATTGGCTGCAAGAGATACAACTATTTTTGGCTACAGGAGAATACTGATTTCTGATTGGCTTTAAGCTGAGGAACTATACACAGCAAGAGGAAACAGCTGAGCTGCAGATGCTGTGTCAGCCAGTTTGCCTGAGAGCCTTGCCTAAAAAGAGACTGTGTGTGTTTATGTATGTCCCAAAACAATAACATTGTATGAATTGAACATCAGGCAGTAAACACTGGTCTTTTACTAAGAACTCAATAAGAAAGCACACACTTTGTCAATTTTCCTCACCCCAAAAGATTACTAGGCAATCAGAAACACTTGGTTAAAGTACCGTAGCATGTTTATGAGTACATGGAAGCTCAACACTAATTTGTCCCCTGAACATACTGAACAGGGCCACATCTGTTCCTGTGTTACTGAGTTGCTCAAAGCACATTAGCTTGAACAAATCAGCAAACTCTTTTCATTGGCTCAGAGCTCTGTCAGAGCTCAACTCACTATTGGTAATAGGCAGAGAAAACATTAAAAGAAAGTGAACTGTTAAAAGAAAGTGAGCCGTTGAGTACAAAATACCTGTGAGTATCAAGGGGGGTACATATGTGGGCCTTGGTGGATTCAGGATGTAAACAAAAATCAATCCATCAAAGCCTGATTCAACCGGAGGCATTGGATGAAACCGCTGGGTTCTGCTTCAGGGGAACCAAGCGAAATTGGGAGACTTATTATCTTGGAGCGTGATGACTTTGCTCTGGAGCAGTCTTAGGACGAGACATTAAAACATGCTTTTCAACAGGTCCGCTCCATCGATGGCCATCCTCTCCAACCTGCCCACCTGCTCACCTATCTGTATTTTGCCATTTTAAGAGATCGGTTTTATCAGTGACCCAAGACACTCAGACAAAAGTAAATACAACCCAGTTGTTTATTCCAAAGAGCTGCAGGAAAATGCTTTTCCATGCAGCTCATTCTTATCCTATGGGGGGGCCATTTGGGACAGGCAGCAACACTAAATCGCCTCATGACCCGTTTCTTTTGGCCGGGCATTCATGACAACGTGTGCAGGTGGTGTGTGTCTTGTCCAGAATGTCAGTTGGTGAAATCACCAACTGACTGAAGCGCATTTGCGGCCCCTTCTCTTAATGCAGGTCTCCTTCGAGAGAATGGACCTCATCAGGCCATTAGAGTGATCTGCACGGGGACATTGCTTTGCATTAGTCATAGTTGACTATGTAACACGATATCCTGAAGCAGTGGCCCTCTGCAGCATTTCTGCTAAGAGTGACACCCTGTTTCGTCTAATCTCCCGTGAGGGGGTTCCAAAAGAGATCCTCACCGATCAGGGCACAGCGTTTTTGTCACGTACACTACTCGAACTGTACAGATTATATTAAATCGATTCGAACTAGTGTCTATCACCCACAGACCGACGGTCTGGTCGAACGATTTAATCGCAAGCTTAAATCCATGATCTGTAAATTCGTTCAAGAAGACGCCAAGAATTGAGATAAGTGGCTAGAGCCCTTGTTATTCGCTGTGCGAGAGGTCCCACAAGCCTCCATGGGGTTTTCCCCCTTTGAGCTTCTCTACAGGCGCCAGAAGAAGAGAGAAACTTGGGAGGAGGGGCCATCTCAGGGCAAAAACAAAATTCAGTATGTGCTGGAATTGAGAACAAAGCTCCACACTTTGGGGCGGTTATCAATGGAGAATTTGTTACAAGCCCAGGACCACCAGAGCCAGTTATAACAGGGGAACTAGATTACGCAAATTTGCATCTGGAGAGAAAGTACTTGTATTACTCCCAACGTCGAGCTCTAAGTTAATGGCTAAGTGGCAGGGACTGTTTGAGGTCACACGACAAGTCACCTCAACCTCAAAAAAAAAAACTGGAATGAGGAGGAATCAGTGATGATGGCAACGGTGATTGGCGGGGAGGATGATCTCGGACAAGAGGCGAATGTCAAACCACAGTCCACAGTCGCCCTGGCCCCAGGGGGAGATCACCTCTCGCCGTCCCAACTCACTGATCTAACGAAATTACAGGCAGAATTTGCCGCCATCTTCTCGCACCTACCGGGCCGTACAAACCTGATTCAGCACCATATCGAGACGGAGCCGGGCGTGTTAATTCGCAGCCGGCCGTATCGCTTACCTGAGCACAAGAAAAAGGTAGTTCAGGCTGAATTAGAGAAAGTTATTGGCAGATCCCCTTGTCTCCATTCTTCAAAGAAAAGACCGCTTTCACGACGCCGTTTGGATTACACCAGTTTGTTACCCTTCCATTTGGGTTGTTCAGGGCACCGGCTAACTTTCAGCGCCTCATGGATAAGATTCTGCATATGCGGCTGCCAATCTAGATGATATCATTATATTTAGTAATGATTTGCAGCGGCATATGCAGCATCTTAGGGCTGTCCTGAGATCGCTGAGGGGGGCTGGACTCACAGCCAACCCAAAGAAGTGTGCGATTGGGCGTGTGGAAGTAAGGTATCTGGGCTTCCACTTGGGGCATGGACAGGTGCATCGCCAAATTGACAAGACAGCTGCTATTGCGACCTGTACACGTCCGAAGACCAAAAGGGAGGTAAGGCAGTTCTTGGGGCTGTCGGGATATTATAGACGGTTTTTTCCTTATTATTCTGACCTCATCAGTCCTTTGACTGACCTTACTAAAAAGGAGGTGCCAAATATGGTCCAATGGACGGAGCCGTGTCAGCAGGCCTTTACCCGGGTAAAGGCTGCCCTGTGTGTCGGGCCGTTGTTACACTCTCCTGATTTGTTTTTCTCCCTTTTCTGTTGCAGACGGACGTGTCAGACAGGGGGCTGGGTGAAGTCCTGTCGCAAGAGATAGAGGGGGAGGAACGACCGTTGCTGTACATTAGCTGGAAGCTCTCGAAGAGAGAGGCTAAGTACAGTACCATAGAGAAAGAGTCCCTTGCCATCAGATGGTCCATCCTCACCCTCCGCTATTCTCTCCTGGGACGGGAATTCACCCTCTGTTCGGACCACGCTCTGCTGCAGTGGCTCCACCGCATGAAGGATACCAACGTGCGGATCACTCTACAGCCTTTTAAGTTCAAGGTGATCCAAAGGCTGGGTGTTCAGATGGCTGTGTGGGGGGGGGGGGGGTTGGCGCAGGCCGGATGTTGGAGGGTGGGGGTATGTGGCAGGGAGTGCGTGGTTTAGCGAAGTCGGCAGTGGGAGAGAGAATCAGGAGACGAACGGTAAGTGAGTGGTTTGGGCGGAATCTATCAACACCTGTTTCTTGTTTCAGTAATTGGCGTGGAGAGTATAAAACGCCAGGAGAGGCAGAAGCAGTCGAGAGAGAGAGACAGACTGCTGACTGGAACCGGAAGGAGTTACCCGGAAGTGTTGGCTATAGTGTGTGCACTAGTGTCAGAATAAAAGTCACCATTCGTGTTTGTAAAGATTACTTTTTGTTTATTATTAAAAACTGCAGTCCATCCGACCCCTTGTCCTCTTCCTTTCCTCCTATACAAACTTACTACAGAGGGATATTCCACATATATGTTGCCACATGTTCTGTATATATATATATATATATATATATATATATATATATATATATATATATATATATATATATATATATATATATATATATATATATATATATATATACATACATACAGATAGGCATCCTAGATAAGCTGTTTCAACATTTTCATCTCCTGTATGTTAATTTTAGACCCAATATGTAAATGTATGAGTGTATGGCTTGCTTGTCAACCCCCTCCTGCAGCACTTTTCTCCTAACCATGAAACAAATGAAAACAAACTATCAGAGGATTCTCAGTCTCTTTTTATTCCAAAAGATTCCAAAAAATAAAGCAATCGGCCCTCATTCCATTTAGAAAAACATCCTCCATTTCATTCCATGGCAGACTCTCCAACTGAAATGATGCTAGTGACAAGTCCATTTGTGTGTCTGTATGTGAGAGACAGCTTGATACAATGTTCACAGGTTCCCAAACGTGCTCCCAAATGCACAATATGAGCAATCCTCTTGTGTGCATCTGTGTGAATTGGTGTATCATTCAAGATTTTAAGTTATACACATGAATGGTTTCTATTTACATGTACATTACATATACATATATAAAACCAATGAACAAGATTTCAGTTAGACAGCATGGCATAGAAAAGGGTGATCAGCGTATACTTTATCAATATAACTGTCTGTAATAATCATCTCCATCTCTAAGTCTGAAGGTCATAACTGGACAACATAAATTAAAGTCCTAGTTAACTATATTAGTGATATACTTTATCATCATCGCTTTTATAAAACAAACATAACTAAAGGTCGTCATGCTTTTCACAGTTAAAACTGCATATCATAGTGCACCTTATTAAAAGTACAATGCATCTGATATGAAAAACAAAACAAAAAAGCCAAAGATTACATAAATAACAAACCCCTGAACATAGGGTGCTAATTTTCAGTCTTCACACTTCCCCATACAGAGACAATATTAATAAATGCATCTGAAATGCCTTGACATAATTTGGCACATCGATATTTGGCATTTTGGGGTTTTATTATATATTGTATTAAGCTCATATATTAATATACAGATCCATCTTAATTGATATAACACTTTCAAGATACCATCTAAATTGTGAAATGCAGAAGTTACAGTATTCTTTACTTTGTTTTCTTTTTAGACTTATAGAATTATAATACTACTGCTTGCATTGCCCATAGGCAAAAAATAAATAAATAAAAACGGATCTGAACACACTGATCCAAACCATTAACATCACAACAAATCAAACCAGTGAGGAGGAGAAACAAAACTACTCAAATCATTTTTTTTTTCTTTAAGACAAGCATTTGCATGGTAACATTAACCTCAAACAAAAGTGTAATTATATACATAATTTATAATTGATTCCAGTCAGACTTTTTCTTTTTTTTTAAATATATATTGTGTAGATTGAGTAACCAAAATCACATTTTATGCAGATGTTCGTGTGCTTGAGTTCTTGAGAATCAGAGATTCCAAAAACATGTTGCTATGGAAACAGGGGTCGAGTTTTTCCCATAGGAATTATTTTCAGTGTGTAACGTTGTTCCTTAGTGCAGCATTGCAATGTCATCACTTAAAATGTGGAAAACGTCTATGAAAGCTGAAGTGGGGCAAGTGTGTGATGAAAATATGAGGGAAACGAGGTCATATTATATGTGCATATTCAAGTGTGTGACAAAACGAGAACTTGGAAATGCAGATATGTAAAATATACACAAGAAACTATAGGACTGTGGCTACACAAGGCTTGTAAAGTTATCTGCATATATACACACAGCGATGTGCCTGTATACTTTATGTCTGTCAGCATGTTTTTTGTTTTTTTTTTTGCAAATGTTGGGTGTATACTGTACATAACCGCTGGTCAAAATATGATTGCACTGAACAGTAAACATAAGTGAAAGTGTGTCTATGCATGTATGGATTTGACATCCTCTGTGTAGATGTTGTGATATCATCATATATGGAATAATTAACTACTATCATTTATGTGTGTGTATATATATATACTTTTTTTTCTTTGTGTGTAAAAATATGTACATGTGTGTGCATATGTATACAAATTGGAGGTACAGCATGCTTGCACCAGTGTGTGTGTGTGTGTGTGTGTGTGTGTGTGTGTGTGTAAGGCACTCAGGACAGCTCGCTCACACTCAGAGGCATTGCCATGCCAGGTCTCAGGTACGGCACAGCATGGACGGCTTTAGAGAAGTCTGGAGTCAGCACTCGCCCGTTCTCCCCTGTACTGCCCGTTATAGACAACCTGGCCTTACTGCGCATAGCATCTGTGAACGTCATCTGTTTCCAAACACACACCCACACAAACAAGGTATATGAATACACAGTGATTCGCACCCAAATTCACACAAAATGAGACAAAAAATAAACGTTCATTAAAGTTATACAGTGCAAGTTAAAAAAAAAGATTTATTTTATATATATCTATAACATCTTTATAAACTTATGAAGAGCAGATGGGGTGGAGAATGATTGACAGCTAATGGGTCTCGCATTAAGATGGCAGAGCTTTATATCAAAAGCAAGTGGTGCAGCAAATCCACAAACAACCACAAACGTCAATGATGATAAACAAACGGAAAATGATGGCACGCCAGCTAAAATTAATTCATTTCTCTATGAACCATCCATCTTTTATTTTTATCCATATTTTACTCTCCTTTTGTTTATCCTTTGTCTACCTAATTTCTTTAATCTGTTATCTTGATCACATAAATTGTGTGTAGCCACAGTTTAAACTGTGCTGTCAAAAAACAATCGCTTGTGTTATAGCATTTTAAAGAGGTCATACATCTTTATGTACCATTCAAAATTCTAGAGACAGTAAGATTTTTTTTTGTTTGAAGGATGCATTAAATTGATCACAAGTAACAATAAGAAATGTATATTGTTATAAAAGATTTCGGTTTAAAATAAATGGTTTTAAATGTACTATTCTTCAAAGAATGTACCACAAAAAAATATTAAGCAGTTGTTTTCAGCACTGATAATAAGAAATGTTTCTTGAGCAGCAAATCAGCATACTATAGTGATTTCTGAAGGATCATATGACACTGAAGACTGTAGTATTTCACAATATAACTGTTTTTTTAAATGAATATAAATGCAGGCTGGGTGAGCATAAGAGATTGTTTCAAAAACTATTTAAAAAATCTTACAAATCACAAACTTTTGATTTGTAGTGTAGTTTAATGTGCTACTATGTGAAGATTCAGAACTGAAAACATCTACAATTCAAAAATCTACTGAATGCAAAAATAGTTAGACTGCCATATTTACGTCTGTTCTGTATTCAGAAATGTGATCTACCTCTTGCATTGAAAAAATAAAGAGGAGGAAACAGAATGCTGTTATTATTCCAGTAAACTGATGATACTTCCAAAGGGTGACAGAAGTTTATTTTTTAAACGTCCAACTTTAACAGTTAATGTAGCAAATTCCATAGTTGATTGTTTTGTAAACCTGTCACAGTGTAATACAGACTTTGCACAAGAGGCTCTTATATTAAAGATGGAAAAACTATATCTGACCCGATTTTTGTTTTTCACAAACATTTTTCCTTAAAATAAAATCTTGATTCATCCACAATACGAAAGATTCCCAGAAGAAAGATTATTTAATTAAATATGGTCCATTTAGATATTATGTTGGGAAAAAGGCCCCATTTGATCCTCATAGTCTGAAAGAGAGTGAAAAAAATATGGAAAACTAAATGACGTCCTAAAATTCTTATTAGTGGACCTCAGGGAAAAATAAAGAAATTCTGAATTTGAAAATTAAGTTATGACCCCTTTAAATATTTGAAAAATGTGTATCAGCATGATGCCTGGATGATCTTGCAGTGGCGATGAAGCATTTGGCAAAACCAAATTTGACAAAAGCCAAGAACTGTGAACAAACGACACAAATAAAGCCTATGCCGTTCCTACCCCACTAGATCTTAACACTCTCCAGCCCATAAACGTTGTACCCTTCCTTATAAGTAGCAAAATTCGGAGAATTCTGCGAGGAAGAGGAGGGATTTAGAGCCTGAGTCTTGGCAACCTTCATGCGCTTGGCCTCCGCGCGAGACTTGTAGCAGAACTCCACCAGAGCGACCATCATGGCCAACCCGAGGCCGCCCACCAGGATGTAGAAGACGCCCGCAACATTACTCAGACTGAGGGCACTAGTCTTCTCCTGCAAGGGATTAAAGGTCAAACGTCAAAAATAAGGGAGAGAAAAGATGACATTATGCCAATACCACTGATTATCACTATATATATATATATATATATATGACAGATTACGACTATAAAAACAGTACAGTATTAAGTGTGTATATGTGAGTGTCTAATAGTACATCACACAGAAAACATAGAGGGCTACAAAGTACAATAGGAAAATGCGGTGCAATGTGTGCACATAAAGAAGGAAAAAAGCTGCCACCTCCAGAATTGCAATTAAAGACAAGCTGAAGTAAAAGGCAAGTATACAAACAACATTTACAGCATTGGTGAGGGAGAAGGAGAGACCGCATGGGAAAGAGAAAGAGAGATAGGAGGGAGAAAGAGAGAGTGTAAGAAAGATAATAAATAAAAAGGAACAGGACAAGTTGTCAATAAAGCACATAGAAATACAAAGGAGCACAAGGAAATTCTGAGCCTATACAGGTATGTCTATGCGTGTTTGTGGGTGAATCTGAATCAAGAATGCATTTACAGTACATATGTGAAAAATAAGTCTTTGCTATGTGTCACTTGCATGCATTAAAATGTGTTTAAATTATATCACTGTTTGTATAGGCATCATTGATTTTATACATAGGTCAGGCTCTGATTCATGCGGTGGTAAATCTGTGCAGGGGACTTGCTTTGACACACACACACGCACGCACATACACACACACACACACACACACACACACACACACACACGCACACACACACACGCACACACACACACACACACACACACACACATCACCATAGGCTGTATTTCTTTTTTTGCACAAGCTTCCTTTCATATCACTCTCATACTCTTTTCCTCCCGAACACACAAAGACACAAACATACTGCTAATGCTTGGGTTTGGATCTCCCAAACTGAGACAGTGTTTTCACATACAGTACACATTCTAGCCCTGCCAGACACACACACACACACACACACGCTCCCTGCAGTGACTGACCTTACTTCCAGAGTCCTTGGCTCCACATTCTCCCTTATCGTACCACCATTTGTTTTTCAGCTTGTCTAAGATGCCTTGCTCACTGAGTTTCAATACTGCAAGGTTTACTGGCGTTCTTCACGTATGGGAAATAACATAAATAACATTACCAATGTTATTTTATGTTATTGTCAGTAACATTTGCACTCGCTAACAGCGCTGGTAATGATTCAGCCCTGAGCGTGGTGGCGATTGGCAGTCTGCGCTCCATTTGGCAGTCGGCAAACGCGGCTTTGCCGTGCCAGATGTGCACAGACTCATCGCCGCAAGCAGGAAGCAGAAACAGCGTCCGCCGACAAGCCGTGTACCTCTGGGAATGTCTTTTTTAGGCTTCGATTTCGATTTCATTCTGGAGCAGATGTGTCTTACTGAAAGCTCTTGCTGACCAACTGATGGTATAATCAAATTTGTTGGTGCCTCGGCTTGTTTTCTGGAATTGCTGGCAGTGCTTCCTGCTCATTTGCATTTCATTCATTTAATTTTTTACCCATAAGTCCCAAGCACGTGTCTGACCTTTGACTCCCCGCCTCCGCTGCCGCACTCTCCTTTGTCGTACCACCATTTGTTTTTCAATTTATCCAGAAGCCCCTGCTCGTTCAGTTTTAGCACTGCAAGGTTTACCGCATTTCTTAAACAAACGATAAAACATACTTGTCAGACAGCATAAGAGGGGGCGGGGCTGCAGCGGGCCACACCCCCACAAGATGCATAGAATGAATGGAACATTGGGTTAGACAATCGATCAATCAATTAATCAATCAAATCAACCAACCAATCAAAATGACGTTAAAAACCCATTAAAATATGAGGTGGTCGAGCTTTAAGAGTTCTTTTTTAAACTCAAACTCTTGAAGCAGGAGGCTAGAACAGAGGAGGATCAGCAATAGTATCAGTTATTACACAACCGCACATACAGATCCTCAAATCCTTTAGCAGAAAACACTAAGCATTGAGGCAAACAAATCTGGTTAGAAGTATCATGAGAGACAGCATGCATAGTTCAAACAGTGCATCATCAAATGCATTCATAATCAAGTTACTATATTTTCAGCCTCTGCATCATCAGCTTAAACATTCTTTAATGCTTATAGCGACCATTCAAAATTCAAGTGCCCAGTCACATGCATTGATTATTACTCATTATCAAAAAATAGCTTTTGTCATACCACAGTCTGCAAGAGGCCATTGCTTCAATCATTAAGAACAGACATGCATTCAATAAAACAGATACTAAAGGCAAACATGAGTAAAATGGGTTATACTAACCATGAACGAACATATTATTGGCTTTTCACTACTACACTATGCTTTGTTTTAGAGAGGGTTTAATTATAATTCAACAATAGTTTCCCAATGTTTGCTTCAGTGAAAACATGGCAGTTTATTATCAGCAAAACAGGTGGAATAACTTCAGAACCTGAAGACTATTGGATGAAACACATCTGAAACATTCTCTTCTATTATTTACTGAGGTCCATGAGTAAAACTGTTAATTCCTGGAAAAGAATCACATGAACTAATCCATTACGTTTAGGGCTGTCATATTTTGATTAGATTTTTTATTTTGATATTTGATATTTTCATTTGATTTTTGCCGATATTTTTCAAAATGCCTTGCGGACGGGCATTATGACCTGTGGGAGGCTGCTGCTGCTACTGTACTACTGCACTAGTGAATCTTCATTCTATCGCAAATCACTTCATTGTGTAGTGCATATTCAAGTTAAATGCAGTGATCCAAAACAGTGAATCTAATCATCATTCAGGCAAAAGTTTGCTTTGAGTTCTGCTGACATGATTTTTTCACTATCACACCTTGAGCACATGTGAGCTATCCATCTTGTCTGCAAGGCTTATTGGCATAATTTGTTCAAATCCGATTCCAATAACCTTCTGATAATATTGTGCATCCCTGATAATAATGATAAAAAACGCTATATAATAATTTTTTAACATCATTCACACATTTTTGCAACATATTTTTTAACATATTTGCAAATCTGGACCAACAAAATTATTTTATCATTTTAGAGATAAGTTTTCTTATCGGATCTTTACACCAATTTATTGGATCTATCAATAAATGTAGGAAGCTATTCAGCAGGAACAATTTATGAGTGCAATTCCAAAAAATTATTGCTTATAGAACAGTTAGTTATCAAGCCCAACAAGCATAAAATAGTCTATTGCAGTCCATTAAGTATGTGAAAATGATTACATTATTTTATTATTGCAGATACACAAATAGCCACAAATTACCTCATCTCAATAATTACAAGAACCTACTATTTAACTTCATAAAAAAACAATTGAATGCATGAAATTATGAAATTATCCACGGTTAAATATTTTCATCTGACAGCCCTAAAAATTTTTATATAATCTGAAGTAATTTTGCATTTTATTTTGGTGCTCACTCACTCACTGTTAAAATCATAAAACTTAATTTGTTATTAAGCTTATGTTAAGATAATTACCTGTTTGTTTCAGACTATATTATACTCCATTCTCTACACCATATGTCATAGAAAGCACTGGTTGCTAGGCAACCTGCTTGTCATGTGTCAGCTAGGATCTTTAAAGCCTCAATATTTGCAGTTTCCTTTGTAACTCTCTGCACTGCTGTTTTTGTCATATATCCCTACACTCAGCACTGCTGTTACCTAGTTTACCTCATTTTAAAGGGGGACCCCCGGCCTACATCAGGGTAGGTGGGATACTATAACAACATGGGCCATATTGTTATACTACTCCACCCACCTTAAAGCAGATCCCTTGGGTGTAGCGATGCCGTAGCCTTTAGAGTCAAGGTTCCCTCCGACCTTCATGGTGTCACAGGGCTTGCGCTGCTCGATGTACTCATTCATAGTGGACTCCAGAAGGTAAGCATATTTGCCTTTGGATTTTCGAACGCGCAAAACGCCTTCCACTGTGTTTTTAACAAACACAGAAGGCTCTGCGCTCTTCATATACTGCCACATCTTGTCAAAGAGAGCAATCTTAGATCTCTGGTTAAAGTGAAGAAAGAGATAAAGATGAAGAGAGAAAAAAGGAGAGGTTTAGATTCAGGTTAGTGAGGACATGATGGTAAGCTATGTCAACATTATAGTTGTAGATCTGAATGTCAAGAATAAAGAAAAGAAAAAAAAAAAAAAAATTGCCCGGATTTTTAATTTATTAAAAAAAAATGCTGGAGTTTGTTTGTTTATTGGAAAAGATTTAGAGAAACTTAGCATTACATTATTTGCTCACAAATGGATCCTCTGCAAGTGAATGGGTGCCATCAGAATGAGAGTCCAATTATGGACTGGTATTTTGGCCGGAATCCAGGGTTTTTGACTGACAATTTATTTTAAGGTCATTTATTTTAAAACGACTCTTTGCCTCAACAAACTCCTAATTTTCTGCATATTAACAGGTTATAAGGTAGTTGTTACATTTAGGTATTTGGTAGGATTATGGAATATGGTGATGCAGAATATGTGCTTTATAAGTATTAATAAATAGCCAATATTTGAAAAGCAGTCATGATAATAAGCAGCTATTTAATAGAAATACTTCCTCCCTATACTAAAGAGTTACCAACAGTTTAAAGTTAAAACAAAACATTTTATAAAACAAACATGTAGCTCTACATTTCTTCGCGGCCCGGTGAAACATCCCAATTTGAAAAAATAGCGGAATGCATAGTCGATATAAAAAAACTGGATGACAAGTAATTTCTTACTGCTAAATTCTGAAAAAACAGAGGTTTTAATTATAGGACCTAAAAACTAGGTATGTGATAACCAAGAACACTGTCTAAGACTTAATGGCTGCTGTGTCAATTCTTCGTCATCAGTTAGGAACCTAGGTGTGCTATTTGATAGCAATCTTTCCTTAGAAAGCCACGTTTCTAGCATTTATAAAATTGTATGTCTCAATGTCAAATGTTTTCTTCTCTGGTTCTCAACGGAGGCGGATGCATTTCTCTCCCTCTCATACCCTTTCCTACCCTGCATGTTCTCTCGTCTCCTCTATTCTGAGAGACTCTATCTGCACTGCTCTCCAAAACTGGAAAACATGGATTTGATTTGATCGACTGGTCTTTCAACGCAATTGACACCATCTTCTCGACGAGAAGCTTGGGTTCGGGGGAACCTGACTGACCTGCCGGAACGTTCGCAGCTGGCTACGCGATGGACGCGTGGGAGAGATGGTGGGTCGTGTGTCTGGCGGCTCTTTCCGTGGAGGACATTGAAGACATCTACCTATTCAGAACCATGATAACAGGTCTTCTGCTGATTGGACTAGGCTTTGTCCTGGGTTATTGAAAAATTCTGAAAATGGGAACAGCTGTCCAAAGCCTCACAAGGCTGCCTGTCATGATTTGGAGAACAGAATGGACAAGAGAGTGACCGTGAAATTGGAATGTGGCTACTCGCCCCAGGCCAAACAATTGGAATCTTATCTTCTTTCGGCTCCCTCAACCAGCATGCCAAGATTCCAATGTTGGAATAACAACTCCCCTGGAGGAGCACTGCAGTGAGACGCTCTTGTGTTCCTCCCCCCACTCCCACAGACATCTGTTGATTGTTGACTCTGTCTAGGACCTGACCAAGGCTGTCTCCATGGCAACTTGCTGTGACACTATCACAATCTGCGGACTGAGATATCTAGATTGAATCGCAACTCTCCAGGCCTAGAAATACACAAACTCTTACATACATACACACACACACACTTACGTACATATATACAGATATGCATTCACCCCCCCACCCCCCATCGCTCACCTTTGCCGCTTTGTACCGGCAGTCTGGCAACCGGGTCTGTGACCATTACCGTAGGGCCGATGGACCGGACGGCTGCTTGCCTGCGCTGGATTACCTTGACCCCCCAATTTCCGTCCTCAGTTGCAAAGTTGTGTGTTTGTATTGATTATGTGCTTTGCTGCTGAGGTGTTTTTACTGTTCTCACACTGTACTCCCAATAGGAGCATACTCTGGGTGTTCTTTTTTTCCTCTTCACTTTCCTAATGTAATGCTGTATTTCTTCCTCAATTCCCTGTCTTCCTGTCCTGTCACATTGTACATTGTATGTATGTATGTATGTATGGCAGGTTGATGGCTAATTTCGCTGGTACTAGTGACTAGTAACAATAAAGAGCTACTACTACTACTACTACTACTTAATCCATGCATTTATGACCTTAAAGTTAGGTTATTGTAATGCTTTATTGGGTGGTTATTTTGCACACTTAATAAACAAACTCCAGTGGGTCCAAAATGCAGCAGCTAGAGTTCTTACTAGAACCAGGAAGTATGACCATATTAGCATGGTTCTGTCAACACTGCACTGTTTACTTATTAAACATTGTATAGATTATAAAATCTTTCTTATTACTTATAAAGCCCTGAATGGTTTGCACCTCAGTATTTGAATGAGCTCTTGTTACATTATAGTCCTCCACGTCTGCTGCGTTCTCAAAACTCTGGCAATTTGATAATACCTAGAATATCAACATCAACTGCAGGCGGCTGATCCTTTTCCTATTTAGCACCTAAACTCTGGAATAACCTACCTAACATTGTTCGGGAGGCAGACACACTCTTACAGTTCAAATCTAGATTAAAGACCCACCTCTTTAACCTGGTTTACACATAACTCACTAATACGCTTCTAATATCCGAATCCGTTAAAGGATTTTTAGGCTGCATTAATTAGGTAAACCGGAACTGGGAACACTTCTCATAACACCCACTTGCTACAATCGTTAGAAGAATGGCATCTACGCTAATATTATCTTTCTTATTCTGAGATTGCATTATTGACACACTGTTTTCCAATCTGTGGCACCCATTCACAGAAGATCCATTACTGAGCAAGTGATGTAATGCTAATAAACAAAGTCATCCACATCTTGGAAGACTGGAGGGTGAGTCAAGTTTATTTAAAATGTTCATTTTTGGGTAAACTTTTCCTATCTTATTCTCTTAAGCAGTGGCAGAGTTTTTTCAAAAGTATTATACATTTGTCTTAAATGTCTTAATTCATGACATGACAAAAACATAATGTAATTTATGAATTAATAATTCATGATTAGTAAAAAAAATACATTGTATCTTTAAAGGGGTCGTCGGATGGAAAATTAACTTTTACATGTTTTTTTAACTGAAATATGTGTTGGCAGTGTGTGTACAAAACCACCCTATAAATATACAAATCCACCAAGTGTTTCTTTTTTTTTATCCCAATAAATCAGTGCAGTGAAAGTTGTTCGCAGAGTGACGTAGTTCTGCACAGGCCCCTCCCACGATTGTTGATTGACACTGGCATTTTATCACAGCTCTGCCCTAAGTGAGCTGTCAAGTCCGCTATTGGTTCAACACTGGAGCAAGTGTTGACAAGAATGTCTACTAAGCATCCGAGTTGTTTTGTTGAATGTAATAGTGAACATAGCAGTTGTCATTTACTCCCAACGAATGAGCTGCAGGAGATGCAGAGGATAACTTTTGTTATACTCCAGAAGTATATGGTTTTTTTCACGATGAATGCAACTACAGTCTCATTAGAACGTTTAGAGAGGGAGCAGAGCTCATTAGCATTTAAAGGGACATACACCAAAATGGCTTGCTGTGTGCAGAGCTGTTTTTGAAAGGGTAAAAGGGTGTTGTTTTACACAACCATAGAGAAATTTTAACCAAAGTATGTTATAGACTTCTCATTAAGACCCTTAGGTCACCGTGATTTTGCGTGGTAAGACATGATCCTGGATTAACATCCTTTGTTGATCCTGGATCAACATTATTGTCTAAAATATGGACTTTTAACCCAATCCCTAACCCTAAACCTAACCCTACCCATAATTTATTCCTAAAATCAGAGGGAAATGATAACTGATTAACAATAGTTTAGAAGAACCTAACCCTGATTGTAAGCCTAAAACAGATAATTACTGAAAATGTATATCTCAATTCTGACTGGTTGTTTGGAATGTTGTTCCAGAATCAACAAGGATGTTGATCCAGTGACATGTTGTGCTTGGTGAAATCACACTAACCAAGAACCTTAAGAATCATATCAACTACACAACAAAAATGGGCATTCGATGACCTCTTTAAAAACATCCTTTTAAAAATTAAATCTAAGGTCCAAGGAAAATATGTTTATCATTTATCATTTATTACTGTTGATGGGCCATGGCTAGTTAGGACAGTGCCTATCGGCAGTCCTTTCATATCCACACTGGTCCACTCACCCTAAAGAACTCTTTGGTGGAGCCTGCATCCAATGTCCCATAAGCAATCTCAGTCTGTTTGGCCAGGTCTTCAGCACTCTCGATAGGTGACACCATCCTCTCCACAGTGAGAAAGGCAGCCAGGTTAGCCGTGTAGGAGGAGATGATGATGAGGGTGAAAAACCACCACACACCACCAACTATACGGCCAGACAAGGACCTACACACAGCAAATGCAGTCAGCCACACACAAACAATCAGACGCTCCACCAACATAACCAGCATCTTGTTACTATAAAATCCCAAAGAAAGAAAGAAAGAAAGAAAGAAAGAAAGATAATCCTTTCACTTTGGAGAAAATGGGGAATATGCAGCCGAAACACGGTACCATTCCAAGAGGGCAGGAAACGGCGACCTTGTGCATCTTACTCTTCCCAACCGGGGTGAGTACATGTTCACAAAAGAAATGTCCAACCAAAGTTTAAACCACATCTTTGATTAAACATTTCTAATCCTGTGTTGGCTCTTTCTTCTTACCCATAATACATTGAAGCTGGGGACAAGGGAGTTATATAACACCTAGGTTTATTTGCAATGGAAATGGATGTGAAGCACGAGCTGCAGGAGCGTGAACATCCACAAACCACGGCATCGGTGGGAAAACTGTCGATGCACAAAGCCGAAAGCACACCCCACGCGCTAGCCAGCTAGCATTAGCACCCACTGCACGCACCAACCTTGGCGAAATATCGCATCCCTGCTGCATAAAAGCGCCCAGAGAAAACCACAGACTATTAAAGATTCCAAATTCGTTCGTAGATTCGCTAGGGCCCAGCTGCCCATCCTCAAACTCCTCAGTGTGCCACTCGTAAGGGCTGAAGCGGCTAACGAGGAAGAGCACAACGCTAACTCCGATGTAGGCAAATACAATGCACATCCAGATCTCATAGGCCAACGGGTCCAGGAAAGAGAAGACACCCGGCTTGGATTTCTGTGGTTTCTTGATCATAATTGATATGCCCAGACTCATGAAAGGTTTCGAGAAGTCGATCACCTCCTCTCTGACCAGAGTTATGGTAAGAGGAGCTACAGCAATGTCTGCTTTCTGTCAACAGTGAAAAGAGGAGGAATTAGTCGAATGACACACATAGGCCTAGAGAAAATATATGATGAGGAGCTGGTGTTCACTGTTTCTCAAGATTGCACTCTTATGTGAGTGAGTGTATGCTTTACTTCTCACCCCGTACACCAGTTCCCCAACCATGCCATTCCAGATCTTGGTCTCAGCATCTCGTGCGCCATACTTTCCATCTGCTACAATCCTCAGCTGATACTTAAAGCCACAATGCTTTGCAATCTCAGCTGCCAAGTCCACACAGTATCCCTCATAACGTTCATTATCAGTGAATAACTCTGCATTCTTTTTCAACATTACATACGGTGCCTCCTACAACAAAAAAGCAGGGTGGGAAATATGTTAACACATCTTTGAATGTAAGCAATTTCAGACACTCTTGATGTGGAATCTCGTGGAATACCTCTTACCAGGATTGTCGTCACAACAACTGTTTTATTCTCCATTCCCATGGTGTCGTTGGGGAAAAGGTCAGATTTTGTCACCACCATTTTGTCCACCTCATTCCAGTAACCAATCTGAGGAAAAGTACACACTCATGAAATTGAGCTTCACTTCTGTTCAGAATACAAAACACACAGTTGGAGTTGGGAATCATTCTTCTGGACATTTTGGTTCAGTCTATAATCTATGTTTTGCCTAAATGGGAATGGAACACTGTACTACACTATTCTTACAGTGTATCCTTCTCCACTATTCAGCAGTGGTGCTGTTATACGACTGAATCAACAGTGGCAAGTAAAAATAAATTATGTTTGAGCTTGGCTGTCTGCTTGTAGTCTGACTTGAATGTGATGAAAGAGAGAGACTGTGTGCAGTGAAATAAGACTGTCAACACACGTTTATACTGTGTTGCCCACACTGGCTGCGCAAACATCCTTCACAATCAATGTTCAATAATTACTTTTATGAACTGGTTCTTTGTAATGAATTACAATGAATAAAGAATAATTTTCAAACTCATGCCCATCATTAATAAAAGCCATTGTGTATTCATTTAACATTTCAGTCATTCCTTTTAGCATATTTTTATTAAGGGAAAACGCCACCGTTTTTCCATATTCCAATTCGACCTCTGCGCAGTAATTTCATCACTCCTGAAAACTCCCCCTCCCTCTCTCCCTCTCCCTCTAACTTCCATCAATACAACCAACGTGAGGAGTTTTCAGGATTGATGATATTACTACGCCGAGGTCAAAGTGCTGCGATGTGCTCTTCCGCCATACATTATAGTCATCATTTTTATCCGCTTAGGAAATCACCACGTTTTATTTTGTGTCACCATACTTACTTGTGTAAATACTCAGGTAACCGTCTTTAAGTAAGGAAAACATTGAAGTGTTTGGTGGCCTCTAAATTTATCCTTGTTTGGATCCTAAGAAATGAATGGTGCTAAGCTAAACATCTGTGCGCTACAGCGATTAAGTGCACAAACTGAGACGGGAGAGGTACGTATCAACTCATCTAAGTTGAGGTAAGAACATAGTGGAATATGGAAAAATTATGGCGTTTTCTTTTAAGATTTCACAAAGAGTATAGAAGTAACAAGAGGCGAAACTCCATTGCAGTTTTGACAACAATCGCTAGATGGCGCTGCTTTCGCGCTGCCGCCATTTTGGACTGAACCAACGGCTTTAACGTTGGCAGAACTACCGTATACACTGCAGCATTAACAATTATGTCTGTAAGGCAAGGCAAGGCAAGTTTATTTATATAGCACATTTTGTACACAATGGTAATTCAAGTGCTTTACATAAAAGAAAGTAAAATAATCATGAAGAAAAATAATAACAAAAATAAAACAAGCAATTTTAAAACTTTTAAAATGATTAAAACATTTAAAAACAGTTAGAAAATGATTTTACATAAAAAAATAAAATTAAATAAACAGTGAAAATATAGTGCAATCAATTCGGACATTGCACAGTGCTCATTCAATAAATGCGACGCTAAACAGATGAGTTTTGAGTCTAGATTTAAATGTGACTATAGTGTTTTAACACATCTGATCTCTTCTGGAAGCTGATTGCAACTGCGGGCAGCATAGTACAGGTGCTGTAACGTTAATGTAAGCTATCCCATGACCGCAGTAACAGTTTGCTAACGTTATGTATTTGGTCAAAATTGGGTCAAGACTCGAAATGGTCTTTAAGTTTGGATAGTGATTTTCATGTTTATGCGAAAAAGGGTGACAGTTAAAGGGTTAATTTAGTGATAACAATGAATTAATAAAGCGGACTTACTGTATGGTTGGTCTTGTTTTAAAGAAGACATTTGCTAGGTTATTGTTGAAGTGAAATAAATTATGAAAGTGAAACAGAAAAAAAGTTATATAAGTTTGAGTTTATTAAAATGTACAAATTAAAAAATATAATTATTTATATTCTCTCTCTCTCTCTCTCTCTCTCTCTCTCTCTCTATATATATATATATATATATATATATTACAAAATATATTTTACTCTATAACTGCAAGAAAATGAAAGAAAAAAATCTGAACAAGTTGTGTTTCACATTTTAGAGACATGGGATGTCTGCTATAGAGATATTAAAAACAATAAACTACTATTTAATTCCCTCAACCGCTTTTGAAATGGGACCGGTATCATTCAATTCTATGACAGCTGTGTTGCGTTCAGTCCAAGATGGCGGAGCTGCAGCTCTGCGCATGGGTGCGTTTGTTGCTATGGAACGTTCTATTGAGTTTCGCCTCTTGTTACTTCTATACTCTTTGGCTTTCACCTACCAATAAAAGTGTAGTACTTTCAGATCGGTTAAAAAGTTCAGGTTCAGGTTCGGATACTCGTCAGATGATAACATATACAATGCAGTTCAAATGTTCTGGGTTATTATGATTTGTAAATAAATCATAAAAAGAAATAAAAAGAAAAAAATATTGCTTTAGATTTTAGTTATCGTATAATTAGAACCAATTTTAGGGCAAGGGTGTAAGAATATATTTTAGGTATTAAGTGGGATTGAAATCAGAATCTAGTAAAAATCTCTATTAAATTTTTTACAATTCTCATCCCCACCACAAGTTCTTGAAAAAGAAAAGATTTAGTTTAAGTCTGTGTTACCTTCACAGGGCCACTGTTTTTCAGCTCCATGACATTGACTGTGTAATTCACTCTTCTGCCGTACTGATCAAATTGAATATTTCCTGTCAATCCGTCCACACGCACCTGATCAAACACATGCACGAATGTTAAATGTTATAAAGTTCTCACACACAGACAGCAGGCATTGATAATGTGCTGGCAGAGCAGACCTGTTTGAGAGCACGCTCTATCTCCACCCCCTGAGCCCACGGCACCGCAGGATTGGCCAGGCAGTCTCCGTTGTTGCCACGGCGACTGATATCAATCCTTTGTTTATGCAGAAAGCGGAATGCCTCGGTCATTACTTGCACAGCATCATATGTGAGAGCGGAAGTGTACTGCAACGGAAAGAAATATGAGGACCATAAAAATGTCTTTCTTGGTTTTATGATAGATATATCATCTATAACGAACAGATAAAATAACCATGTTCAAAATGCTGTCAGTTGCATTTTTATTTGAGCATGATTTAAATATTTGCACTCCGTCACCCTGATTCTGCTGTCTGCTCCAGGGTACTCCTTCTCCTCCAGTGCCTCCCAGCGCTGGTCAAATTTAGCAACAAGCGGGTCATCAAAATCCACTATCTGAAATCCAGACACATTTGCCCCTCCATACTGAATCTTGGACAAATCTCCATCCACAAAGCCCTGAAACACACACACACACACACACACACTTTTTAATAACATAATTCATGCAACTCAAAACTGTGAGCTATTGTATTGTTTGTATCACAAACATGAATTCTTTAAATTCTGTCATTATTTGCTCACCATTATAATGTTCTAAACCTGTACTTTATTTGTAATTATTATATTTAATTATTAAAAGAAATGGTGCAATTCTAAAAATAGGAATAGGCCTGCATCAGTTGGCTTCTGCAATGCAAGAAATGGATGTGTAGGATTTAGTTATGATAGGACAGGATTTACCAAAGAAGCTCTTGGCTTTTTGGCACATCAGCACTGGTTTATCATTAGATTCCGGACACTGCAGCAGCTATGTAGGAAACTTAATTTTCCTCAGGAGAAAAAAAACTGACAGACATTCAAGAAAATGCTTCTTTTGTGTCATCTAAAATGTGCAACTGCATTTTTGTGCCACATTAAAAAATAAATATTTTGAGAATAAAGTAAAAATTCTAAAAATAAAGTATTCTAAGAAAAGTGAAAATTGTGAAAATAAAGTCAAAATATTTTGAGAATAAATCGAAATTATGAGAAATAAATCGTAATAATTATTTTGAGGTTTATAGCTTATATTGTGCATGCAAATGGACCGGATTGGGAAGTTTGCAAGACTTTTAACAGATTTCATACAACGTGTCATATACTCACAGAGATAGTATGACTTATTCAGACTTATTAACGTAATTTGGACTTTATTCTCAAAATATTTTGACTTTATTCTCATAATTTTGACTTTATTCTCAAAATATTTTGACTTTATTCTCATAAATTTGACTTTATTCACAAAATATTTTGACAATATTATGGTAGATTTTACTTTATTCTCAAAATATTTCAACATTATTCTCGTATTTTTGTGACATTATTCTCGTAATTTAGACTTTTTTCAAAATATCTCAATTTTATATTCATATTGCTATGACTTTATTCTTGTCATTTTAACTTTTTTCTCAAAATATTACTTTATCGTGGTAATCCTGGATTTTTTAAAATGCCTTTTTCTCAAATGCTATTGTAGAAATGTTACTTTCCTCATGACTTTATTATAATAGCTAATATTACAACATTAATCTCATAATGATGTGACGTAATTGACGTAATTCTAATAATTTTTACTTAAATCTTAAAATATTACAACTTTATTTTTTAAATGTGATTATTTGGTTAAAAGGCCAGATTTGTTTTTTTGGCACAAAAAAATTGCAAAACTACTTTTTAGATTTAGAAGACTTGGAATATATTGTATAATCAATATTAGCCATCTACGAGGTGCTTCCTAAACTTTTAGTTTAAGCTTGATGCAACTCCTGCTAACTGTACAATTTAGCTGTGTTTGATTCATTTTAAAACTTTCTCCTCAAAACACTGAATATTAAATGGTTTTGGAACAAAAAGAGGGTGAGTAAATAAGTGAGTAAAAATCTTTTTTGTGGAAATTATTTTTCT
This sequence comes from Carassius gibelio, assembly GCF_023724105.1. Classification (NCBI taxonomy): domain Eukaryota; kingdom Metazoa; phylum Chordata; class Actinopteri; order Cypriniformes; family Cyprinidae; genus Carassius; species Carassius gibelio. The sequence goes on from NC_068396.1 coordinate 13,312,046, forward strand.
TAACTGACAGTCGTAAAAAAAAAACTTACAAAATTTGCAATGATGTAATGATATCCTTTCACATGTCGACCGATCGTGATCACCTAAGGAGAAGCAGGCAAAAAACGTCGTTCACAAGAGCAATTTCATTAAAGTGCCTCATAATGAATGTTAAAGGTGTACGCAGTACATCATCCTTTAACTACATTACTGACCTTACACGTGTGCTGTAATGTGTTTTTAGTGCGTCATTCACCTGCTCCATAATGTCCTTGACTTTGTCCTGTTCACAGTCTAAAATGACTCTCCTCTCCTTCTTGTTCTCCAGGTCCTGAAAGAGGGAGCGATATGCCTCGTCTTTCCACTCATCCTTCAGGTTTCCAACGTTTATGGCTGTTACCTGCCATTTCCTCTCTGCTGCAGTGTCCAGCACTGCCTGCAGGGTAGACAGACCTACATAGGGAGACGCACAGCAGTGTGCATGTGAGTGCTCTACATCAAATGTCTTCATAAAATTTTTCATCAATCTGCACAAGCTTTAATTACTTTCCTAAAGTGTAATTGCTTTAAAACCCCACGTCTACTTGCCTCACTGTCTCTTTTTAAATTAGATTCAATCTCAATTACAGTTGCTCTCTTTTTTAACCACTGTTCTACATGAATCAACCACTACTCCAAATTACACCCAGAGACCTCGATGTGAGGAGTATGTTTCTTGCACTAGAAGGGCCCTTGGGACACTTTTTCTCCTTCATTTATCATTTCTCCTACTCGCTCTCTTTATTTCAGCATTCTATCTTTTGGTCATCTGCTCTTTCATACTCCTCTTCTCTCAAGCTTCTCTCCTTACTGCACATCTCTCCCTCCTCTCCCTCTCTCTTATCTCTCTCGGTTGATTTCATATCTAGGTCTTGAGGAGATATTCATTTTGCCGCCTCAAACCAGAGATGCAGCACATCACGGACACTCTAGTCAACAGTGAAAACATTCAGAAAACATTCAGCTATCATAGCCGCAATATCAGAAATTTGAAGACTGTCAAAAAATGTTAGGTAAAATCTTATCGAATATGTCCAAGACTGAGTTACGATATAGTGATAGGCAACACTTTAGAATACTGTTTCTTACTTACTGCATAACTAATAACGAATTATTGAACTTACAGGTGTTAAGTGTTATTCATTAACACTTAACTCACTACTGTTAATTACTAAGGAAGATGTGTTAACTAATCACTATGTAATACAATTGTATGATTGTGTAAAGTAACAGTTAGTTAATCAATAATTAATGTATTATGTCATACCTCCTGAAGAACTACTATTAATTATCTACTATTTAAGGTTCAAGAAAAATAACTATGAAATAACTACTACTGAACAGTTATATGCAAATAGTCACTATAATAATCAGGCTGTGGACCACAAATCAAGTACTTGATTAAAAGTATATAGATACCCCAATAAAATATTACGTAATATAAAAATTATAATTAGGCCTATTCATTTTCAAAATTACTTGAGTAAAAGGACAAGCACAAAGTACTACTACAGTAGCAACTTTGTTACAGTCTACTCATTAGCCTATAATGGAATTTATTAGTTTGCTTCTAAATGTTTAACTTTTGATTATAAAATGTTTGTTAAATTCGTTTAAATGTGGGAAGTATACATGTGAAAATGGAGTAAAATGCGCTGTATTAAGAAATGTTTTCATCTGAAATAAAGATGGTAAACAAGTTGTATCGTGTATAAGTTTATGATTACTTTTATAGGTTTTTTTAGAGTGTAAGTTTGATTTGAAGTTTTGTTGAGTCAAAATGATGTAGCAATTATTATTTACTAATAGGTTCACATTAGAATACTGTTTCAGGTTCAGGTTACCTTGAATAGGTAAATGACTTTAGAATAGGCCTACTGTTTCAGGTTTGAAATAGGTCCTGCAGAAATATTTTATAATTCTTTATTAAGGTTCTAAATAATTGTTGCAAAATTATCTAATAATTCTTTATTAATTACTAATGGGTTCCCAATATTTTCACTTTAGAATAGGTCTTAAGTTCAGGGTAGAAATAAGTCTTGCAGAATTATTTGATAATTCTTTATTAATTACTAATTGGTTACCTGTATTTTCACTTTCCCTCAGTCCCTTGCCTTACATACAGGAATTAAATGAATGGTAATGTGGTATATGCTGAGGAGGCACACATACAGTACTGTATATAAAATATAAAAACTAAGGTAAGTTATTGCAAGGCATTTGAGTGGTGGTGTTCCTATCGGAAGCCGATTTCTTACAAAACACTTCACTACACAGGTAAAACCTCTATAAAATTTCTTGCATATTTATATTGCATTTTCATACTACTACTACTACTACAACTACTACTTCTACTACTAATAACATTTATATGTATAACATTTATATTCACAATTCAATGTAATTGCATATAACTGTTCAGTAGTAGTTACTTTTTTTTTAACCTTAACTAGTAGATAATTAATAGAAGTTCTTCAGGAGGTATGACAGAATGCATTAGTTATTGATAAACTTAACTAACTGTTACTTAACACAATCATAAAATTGTATTACATACTGATTCGTTAACACATCTTCCTTAGTAATTAACAGTAGTGAGTTAAGTGTTCATTAAAAATTACCTGTTAGTTCTTCAATAATTCATTATTAGTTATGCAGTAAGTAAGAAACGGTATTCTAAAGTGATATTTTAGCCCATTTACAATGCTTGTTAAATCTAACTATTTATGTTTTAATAGTTCTCCTAATTTAATTATTTAAAAGAGATTTATTTCCAATTAGAAAAACCATTGTTTTGACTAAACAGACACTGCAATTGATTCAAAACCTGAACATATCTGAAAACTAACAACAACAAAAAACATTGTTTAATTTTCTCTAAAATATTTCATTAGCTAGTTATTTATGAGTGTAATATCTATAAAAGAATGATAAAATATAGTAATAATAATAATTATCCAGTAATAAAGCTGGATTCCAGTAACAACTGGAAAGGTCAAAATCATTTGTCAAAACATGAAAACATTTTAATAGATGAAAAAGCATTTTTGAGTCATGATCTAAAAGAAGAAGAAAAAAAAATCACCCTATATATCAATTCACTGAAATGCACAGCAGACACATTGGAAAAATTGCCACTCTTATACTTTTAAGTCCTGAGACAAAAAAAGGATTGTGAAACAAGTCTTGAGGAAACTTAATGGGCAAATAAAAATCTGAACAAAGACTGTATCATGATGCACAGCACTTTTACACTCAATTTGGACAGATAAATTGCTTCTCAAGAGAAACTTCACATCTGGTTAGTTATAGAGGACAGAACCTGCAAAAATAATACATGGATAAGTAAATAAATGGCTGATAGAATTAATTTTAAATTAAATAATTAAATGATGCATAAACAAAGAAAAATAAAATAGTGTGACTGAAAGAGAGAGAGCAAGAGAGAGAGGGAGAATGAGAAAGAGACTGTAATGTGCTTATCTGTAAGCACTCTCAACTCGCATGCTCTTTCTACAAAGAGGCATTTCACCACAAAGTAATAGGACTATTGATTGAATTCTCTAGAGTATGTGTGTGTGTGTGTGTGTGTGTGTGTGTGCGCGCAAGCAGCTCAGAAAGAGCCTTGGCTGTGGAAAAAAAAAAAGATAAAAAATACATACATTTCTCAAAAGACAGAGAGAAAGCGTTTACCTCTGTCGCTGTCATACAGATAGGCAAACTTCTCCCACTTGTAATACTCCACCAGGCTGATGAGAGGACCTTTGATATCAGGCCTCATCTGCAGAACAAACTGGTTTAGCCCATCAGCTGGAAAACTTGGCGTGATGAAGGACACGTGCAGCGTCTCACAGAATGAAGTGATAGTGTTCACCGACTTCTTATCGTAGAAGCCAAAGATGGCATACACTCCTCTGGAAAACTGCGAGCAAACTGAAAACAGTAACAGACATCAATACACAGCAACTAAACTAACTAAAATATTGTAAGATAACAATATATTACAGTTCTGGTCAATACCAATAAATGTCTGACATTAGAATTTACCTTTTTTTTGTCAAAATGATAATAAATATTAATTTTCAGATTTCACATTACACAGAACTAATTTGACATGAATTCTATTACATTTAATTAAATTATTTATATTTTCATAAATTAAAGTTGTAATGAGAAGTAGCACCATATATTTTCATCTGTTGTAATCTGAGTGAGACAGATTATAAAAAAAATATATATATATATATATATATATATATATATATATATATATATATTTTGTGCGCTTATTCTTTTTACATATCAGAAAGCAGCCTGTTATTTAATCACGAGATTGAGATTTGATATTCTGCTGATTAAAATGAAACGTATGTATTGATAAATCGTTCACAATGCGATTAAAGTATTAGTCTACTTCCAGAATAAAAAATTCCTGATAATTTACTCACCCCATATCATCCAAGATATCCATGTCTTTCTTTCTTCAGTCAAAAATAAATCAAGTTAATTTCTTTTTGACTGAAGACAGAAAGACATTAACATCTTGGATGACATGTGGTGAGTAAATTAGCAAGACCCAAGTGAGCATCAGATGATGCCAGTGGTAATCTAAATGCAAAAATGGGGGAAATTAGCATTTACAATTATATCATATATATATATATATATATATATATATATATATATATATATATATATATATATATATATATATATATATATATATATATATATATATATATATATATATACACACACACATATACACACACACACACACACACACACACACACACATACACACACACACACAGATATATACTTTCAAATAAGATTATGGCTGGTAGTGTCTTCAAAATATTGGTTTGCGTTAGAAATAACTATGTGATAATGATTTTTGGATAATCTGAATGAGTTCAATGAATGGGTTTGCTGTATAAATAAAGCACAAATTTCACTTGAATATTTCCTTATAACTTATAATATAATTTGCCTAAAAATGCAACTTTTTGACCACTGAATGTGTAAAGCTCATTGTCACTGGTGTGAGGTCAGTTCTCTTTTCCTAATTTAGGAAGGGGGCATAGGAGCTGAATCAGTGCGTGTAGATCAATGGCTGATAAACTAGTCTGAGAGTATTGAGCTAAATCTGATCTGAGAATGTGTGAGCACTGAAGAGAAAAAAATTGATTAGACATAGATTACGCCCACTCCTCAAGCCATCCTGGCTTTTTAAACACAATAAATCTATGCAAACATAATATACATACTAACTCAAACCACTGCCAACAAACTAAAGTATTTAGTCTTTATTTGATATATAGAGTCTCTTATTTTGACAGAAGCCACTTAATGATCTACACTCTAACAATTAGGACAGAAATCGATTGGAGAATTAAGTGTGTTTGCTTGCACTTTAAAAGTTCACTACAGCAATAAATCATCTTTTTAAAATGTAATTTGATCTTTTTAGACTAACTGAAATCATGCCAGTATGGAGCACATTTGGACTATAGATCTACGCACATGTACTTAATGTTGGAGAAGGTCAGTTGATCACTTTTATGGAAAGAATTCAATATGACACATACAATTCATCAACATTAAACCATGAACTGACCTAAGCATACTTTAATGCAGTTTAGACACAGTATTCAGATATTTCTTGATCTCAAACATTAAATCACACATTATAAACAACAAAGATGTAGAAACAAACAAAACAGAAAACTATGAAAATGAAAGATTATTAATGTCAACATATTTAACATCTTCAGGGCAAATGCTAATGGAGTCTGAAATCAATTACATTAAACTAGGAGTAATGCATCTTGGATATGTGCAATTATATGAGCAAGATGATGAATCTACGATACAAGCACAATATTGTACAATTGCATAATTGAGGGTCCAAAATGAAAGGGACAAACAATGCCCTTGCACAATTAAAGATTTTTTTATGGCTGTTGCAATTAAAGTGAAATGTGAATATATAAAAAGTAGATCTGTTAATAAATCAGATTTATTTTTTAGCATTTTTGCAACAGTGAGCATAAGCACTGATATGTATTTCAGTTGAATACAGTGACCAAACAGAGGCATTTAGAAGAGTGTTCATACTCATCTGCACTGTTCCGAATTCTTTCATCACTGACAACAAATTGTGATAAGAGATTCATTCTGCAGTGTAAACAGCTTTAGTGATTAGGTTTACCTTCGATTTCAGTTTAATAAGATATAACTGAAGTCACATAAATCACTGTTTACACAACTCACTTATATTACACTGCTCATTTATATCACATTCCTCACTTACATTACACTGCTGACTTAAATTTCTCACTTTACACTGCTCCCTACTCTCCATATGCATCTTTGCTTTTTCGTGTTTTTTCACCTTCTCCGAGAGATGATGCATGACGGTGACACCTGTAGTTGTCCATGCATGTCCGCAACGCATATATATATTCTACTTTGCATATTTAATTCCATGTGTATATGGGTTCTTGTCAAACTGTTCATAATCCAGCTGCAGCTTGTGCTCACACACAGTGATCTGCAGACAGTCTGCATGCAGTCAGAGAGCTAAATATGAGACTTTGATCAGCAGTCGCACGGAACAGTAGAGAGAGCCTGCTGCTGTCTGAGCTGGCACTGCCACACATCAGGGCTTATGGGATATGCCTGTGTGAATGGGCCGCACATATACGTGCACTGGGGATTCATTTGTGTGTCAATTGCTCTAGCTATCTAAATGTGTTGTCAGTACAGTAGGGAATTTCAGTATGGCAATTTGTATGCCATATTCATACAGGGAATCATGACCAGAAATTATTATTCTTCCAGTATAATCAACTAAAGAATAAATGATGACTACAAATATTTTAAACAAATGCATGCTTGTTCTACACTATTAACAAAGTTGGTTCTTTAAAGGTTGTTCACACACAATAACTGTTGTATTTGGAAATACAGGTCCTTCTCAAAAGATTAGCATATTGTGATAAAAGTTCATTATTTTCCATAATGTAATGATAAAAATTTAACTTTCATATATTTTAGATTCATTGCACACCAAATGAAATATTTCAGGTCTTTTATTGTTTTAATACTGATGATTTTGGCATACAGCTCATAAAAACCCAAAATTCCTATCTCAAAAAATTAGCATATTTCATCCGACCAATAAAAGAAAAGTGTTTTTAATACAAAAAAAAGTCAACCTTCAAATAATTGACTCTGGCACCTTGATTTCCGAATGCCATGCAAAATTTGCTTTCATCCAAAAAAAAGTACTTTGGACCACTGAGCAACAGTCCAGTGCTGCTTCTCTGTAGCCCATTTCCTGCACACGCCTGTGCACGGTGGCTCTGGATGTTTCTACTCCAGACTCAGTCCACTGCTTCCGCAGGTCCCCCAAGGTCTGGAATCGGTGCTTCTCCACAATCTTCCTCAGGGTCCGGTCACCTCTTCTCGTTGTGCAGCGTTTTTTGCCACACTTTTTCCTTCCCACAGACTTCCCACTGATTAGCATATTGTGATAAAAGTTCATTATTTTCCACAATGTAATGATAAAAATTAAACTTTCATATATTTTAGATTCATTGCACACCAACTGAAATATTTCAGGTCTTTTATTGTTTTAATACTGATGATTTTGGCATAAAGCTCATAAAAACCCAAAATTCCTATCTCAAAACATTAGCATATTTCATCCGACCAATAAAAGAAAAGTGTTTTTAATACAAAAAAAAGTCAACCTTCAAATAATTATGTTCAGTTATGCACTCAATGCTTGGTCGGGAATCCTTTTGCAGAAATGACTGCTTCAATGCGGCGTGGCATGGAGGCAATCAGCCTGTGGCACTGCTGAGGTGTTATGGAGGCCCAGGATGCTTCGATAGCAGCCTTAAGCTCATCCAGAGTGTTGGGTCTTGCGTCTCTCAACTTTCTCTTCACAATATCTCACAGATTCTCTATGGGGTTCAGGTCAGGAGAGTTGGCAGGCCAACTGAGCACAGTAATACCATGGTCAGTAAACCATTTACCAGTGGTTTTGGCACTGTGAGCAGGTGCCAGGTCGTGCTGAAAAACAAAATCTTCGTCTCCATAAAGCTTTTCAGCAGATGGAAGCATGAAGTGCTCCAAAATCTCCTGATAGCTAGCTGCATTGACCCTGCCCTTGATAAAACACAGTGGACCAACACCAGCAGCTGAAATGGCACCACAGACCATCACTGGTACTTGACACTGGACTTCAGGTATTTTGGCATTTCCTTCTCCCCAGTCTTCCTCCAGACTCTGGCACCTTGATTTCCGAAGGCCATGCAAGATTTGCTTTCATCCGAAAAAAAGTACTTTGGACCACTGAGCAACAGTCCAGTGCTGCTTCTCTGTAGCCCATTTCCTGCACACGCCTGTGCACGGTGGCTCTGGATGTTTCTACTCCAGACTCAGTCCACTGCTTCCGCAGGTCCCCCAAGGTCTGGAATCGGTCCTTCTCCACAATCTTCCTCAGGGTCCGGTTACCTCTTCTCGTTGTGCAGCGTTTTTTGACACACTTTTTCCTTCCCACAGACTTCCCACTGAGGTGCCTTGATAAAGCACTCTGGGAACAGCCTATTCGTTCAGAAATTTATTTCTGTGTCTTACCCTCTCGCTTGAGGGTGTCAATGATGGCCATCTGGACAGCAGTCAGGTCGGCAGTCTTAGCCATGATTGCGGTTTTGAGTAATGTTTTTAAAAGCCTCAGGAATCTTTTGCAGGTTTTTAGAGTTAATTAGTTGATTCAGATGATTAGGTTAATAGCTCGTTTAGAGAACCTTTTCATGATATGCTATTTTTTTGAGATAGGAATTTTGGGTTTTCATGAGCTCTATGCCAAAATCATCAGTATTAAAAAAATAAAAGACCTGAAATTTTTCAGTTGGTGTGCAATGAATCTAAAATATATGAAAGTTAAATTTTTATCATTACATTATGGAAAATAATGATCTTTTATCACAATATGCTAATTTTTTGAGAAGGACCTGTATATTAAATTTACATTACATTTATTCATTTAGCAGATGCTTTTATCCAAAGCTTACAGCTTACAGATGAAGACAGTGGAAGCAATTAATATCAGTTTAAGGTTCTTTATTCCAGGCCCTTATGTTATCTTTTTCTTAAAGAGTGCATAGCATTAGTTCTAATGCACAAAATAAAATTTTTGGTTGTTGTTTTTAAAGATTTTCAAATTCATGAGAAGAAGGTAAACTCCGTCAACTAATTGGATCTGTCTGCTGTTGACATTAAAGCCAATTGACAAGACAGCCTATCCGTCAATCAGAAATCAGGGGTGTTTCTGCATTTGACCTTGGATGAGAGAGAGATGCACCAACATTTGCATTTGGTCCAAGGTATTAACATATCACTCCTGTCATTTATAATTTGAATATGCAGATATTAATGAGCCTTTATGACAGAAAATGTGCTTTGTTAAAGCTTCAAAGTCTCTTCTCATAAGTTCAGAGTAAATATTTACATCACACATAGACGCAAACTACAGTGTAGAGATGATATAAATGAAATTGTATCGTACACGGTAAGTTCTGGTTTCACACTTAGCTTCGCTTCATCTGTGATTCACCATTACCTACAGAACTGCTTTCCGCTCACTGATATCTCTTTCTCTCTCTATCAAATTTTAAATCAACATGACCCTTTAACGTCACAACTTACGTATCACCAAGAATTCGATGTTTCCCACCTCTACATGACTTCTACTAGAAGGACAGGAAACTTCTGTGATCTGTGGTCAAATAGTACATCATCAGTAATGTAATTTCATAATTTAATAAACTAGCACTATCAATATTATTGAACTAATCTGCATAAACACTGAACTGACACTGAACTGAACTGATCTTCTGTAACTACTTTATTGCTGAGTTCATTTCATAGTGAACATTGCAACATTCATGCTGTTAACTAAATTTAACAATTAACTAACCTGAGCTGAATAATGACATTATTATTTTTTGGGGCTGCTTTACAGCTAAAAAAAAATGTGTTTGATTCTTGAAGAACTTAATACTGTTATTTTTTATTACTGTGACGCTGTTTAGAGACAATCTGTGTTGTACAAAATGCAATCTATGCAAATGTGACAAAACACTTGCTTCTGTGATATTGATTAAATAGATATATTTTGGCTTGAAATCTAATGAAGAAATGTTGTACTGCCAGACAACCCAGACAGAAAAATACTTTAAAAATACAAATAATAATATTTATTTTGATCCTATCCTTCTTTCTTTTTTTTGATGGATGCGAACAAAAACATGATTATTAATTACAATGTGGCAATACATGCATGTGACAGCACATCAATTGAATTATATATTAATGTGCCAAGTTGAGACATTGTGACCAACTATCTGCTTGCACTCCCCTTAATAACAAGCTCACCTCTCAATACCAATATGTCATATCCCCCACTACTTTCTTATCATCTCACTTTTGACTGATTGAATGCTTTGTCCAGCCTCTGACAACACGCAATCATCTTTATCCTTCAAAAACATGTTTCCTCTGTAATGATCAGGTTATCCTTGGTATACATTAATGACTTTAAGACAGTCCTCCATCACATCACATACACATTCCTCATTCAACTGTGACTGTGTTTTCCTGATTAACAAATGCCTTTAAATAAACCCCTACTAGACCCCCCCCCCCCCCCCCACACACACATCTCTTTCTGTCCCTCAAGGTGATTGCAGATTGTTGGGATTGAGGTACTGTCAGTAAAGGAGAGAAAATGCTCAGTCACTCGTTTTTCATCCTGTCTTCAGCACTAAATCCTCCACACCCCCTTCTGGACACGCTGATGTGAATATCTTTAATATAGCACACACAAATACAGGTGCATCTCCACAATTTGAAAATCATGGAAAAACGCCAGCTCCTCTGTACTGTTTGTCTGATGTTACTTCTTCACAGTTCCTTCTCTTCACAATACCCCATAGATCTTCTGTGAGGTTCAGGTCAGGCGAGTTGGCTGGCCAATCAAGCACAGTAATATCATGCTCATTAAACCACTTGGAAGTGGTTTTAGCACTGTGGGCAGGTACTAAAGTTCTGCTGCAAAATTAAATCAGCATCTCCATAAAGCTTGTCAGCAGACTAAAGCATAAATTGCTCCAAAATCTCCTGGTAGATGGCTGCATTGACTTGATAAAACAGAATGGAGCAATACCAGCAGACGTCACAGCACCCAAATCATCACTGACTTCAGGAACTTCACACTGGACTTCAAGCAGCTTGGCTTCTGTGCCTCTTCAGTCTTCCTCCAGACCTTGATTTACAAATGAAATGCTAAATTTACTCTTGACTCTGGCTTCAGTCCACTCCTTGTGAATCTCTCCCAAGTTCTTGAATTAGCTTTTCCTGACAATCTTCTAGTATAATAGTCCTTATAATATTTTAGATATATTTTACATATATTTTAAGGGAAGTCATGGCCTAATGGTTAGAGAGTCGGACTCGCATTCGAAGGGTTGTGAGTTCGAGTCTCGGGCCGGCAGGAAATGTAGGTGGGGGAAGTGCATGTACAGTGATCTCTCCACCTTCAATACCATGACTTAGGTGCCCTTGAGCAAGGCACCGAACCCCCAACTGCTCCCAGGGTGCTGCAGCATAAATAGCTGCCCACTGCTCTGGGTGTTTGTTCATGATGTGTGTGTGTGTTCACTGCTGTGTGTGTGCACTTGGAATGGGTTAAAAAGCAGAGCACGAATTCAGAGTATGGGACACCATACTTGGCTGTGTGTCACATCACTCACTTTATAAAATTATTGAGATGATTATTTTTCATAATATAAATTGGGTCTCATTATATTTTGGGGTCTGTGACATCAGCAAGGTAAAAAAAAATGGAATTTTTTTTTAGTGCATCCCAGTAAGTTGTTGTTGTATAGTGATAGCATCTCATAAGTGGCGGCAAGCTGGAGGCATTTTATGCTCAGTGTTAACATTAATGTGTTATTTAATCTGACAACTAAAGAAAAGCTGCTGTGTTCCAGGAACTCAAACTCTAATATCATCATGTAATAAGCAAATGGGACAATCCAAAAACAAACATGCTTTTGAAAATATTTTAATAGAGTAACAGAGTCTGCTGTACACTAAAAAAAATAACTGTTCTGATACAAAATGTAACTGCCACAACAATGCTGAAACCTTTCAAGGGCACATAGTATCTGTCAATAGACTTGGACGGGTCTCAGATGAGACACTTAAATCACTTCAATCACTTCAAGGACAGTGTTGTAGTCGAGACCAGCTCATTCGAGTCCGAGTCCAGATCGAGTCCAGAGAGGGTCGAGTCCGAGTCAAGACCGAGTTCAGAAAGGGTCGAGTCCGAGTCAAGACCGAGTTCAGAAAGGGTCGAGTCCGAGTCAAGACCGAGTTCAGAAAGGGTCGAGTCCGAGTCAAGACCAAGACCAGAGAGATTGGGTCTCAGACAAGACCTATAGAAATCTTCAAGAGTATGTAAAATGTTAGGTGGAAACAATAAAGGGTAAAAGGGCCACATAGTATGTGGTGTAAAGTTAATTTTATTAGTATTATGAATTGTTACTTGTCAATATTAAGTGCTCATTTTCACATAACATCGTTGTACCACTATACACATCCATATAACCTTTCTAGTACACATAACATTACTGTATGACTCTATATTGTAATTCTACATAACACTTCTAGTACAAGTAACATAACTGTACCACTATACCTGTAAATGTTCAACTGTAACAGCTTTTACATAACTTTTAACCTTGAAGCTTAACTAATGACTGCTAATATCCTTACAATGGCTTGGATTATGTTCACTTTAGATGTTGTGAAGATTACAGATGGGCAACTGTAGTATTACAACTACTTTTCAAAAAAATAAGCGAGGAGACCATCCTGCTACCCAACCAAGCACGATGTGGTCTCATGATCAATCCACCCAGACTAAAAACTCTCTCTACTGGTGCAGAGGAAGCGGGGACTGACAACAGTTACCATTTTATCACTTTCTGTAACAGCATCGGATAATCTAATGCTAATTTCCCTGGATGGTGCGTTTTAAGGGTAAAATACACACTAGTCCAAGTTTTTTTTAGTTACGGAGGGCATACACACAAGAGCCAACTGACTGTCCAGGAAAATTTCATGCAAAAGTGTGTATGTGCCAGGGGAAGAAAGCTGGATGAAATGCCATATAAGTTCAATGCATTCTGTCAGACATTTTTTTTTTGGGGGGGGGGGGGGATGTTTAGTGTTGAGACAGTCAGTCGGTGTCTGTATTCATTATATAATTTAATTAAACGATATTTTTTTTTTTTTTTTTTTTCTGTGACCATTTTGTCCTACTTTGTAAAAAATAACACAGTTGAGAGAAATAATGTAGCAATGTGGCTTTCTGGAAAGCGGGATCACTACAGGCGGATGGCAGGAGGGTAACTTAAGGCCGGTGACACACTGGCTGCGTGGCATCTCTGCTGCGTGCCAGAAGCGTGGTGGCTGCTTCGCGTTTTCTGTGTCTTTACACACCAGAAGCGTGCCTGCACGCGGCGCTTGGCGCGCTGCTGCTGCTGTAGGTGACATAGAGGGAGGCAGCCGAAAAACCAGGCTCTTGTCTTCATGACAACAATATCAACTTTTTTTTTTTTTTTTTTACACACCTACTGATAGGACAAAATAGAGTATGTTTGACAGGTGCAATATTTGAAAATCGATCATTATTAATTTATTTTCTAAATTACATTTATATCTGAATTTATGCCAACCTATAGACTTTCAAATATCAAAATGTCATGAATTAATATGTAGTTGTGTACAAAATGACATATCTTCCTAGTATATTTTGCCTGGAAAAGCTTCCAACATGCACGCGTGTCACGTTAAAAATATGCGTCGGTTCTATTTCTAGCATGCACGGGTTTTCCGCGCGTCTCACGCAGGCAGTCTGCAAGATCTAACCTGTTAACATGGGAGCCGAATTAAAAACAGACACGCCACGCAGCTGAGATGCTTGCGCCACACATCCGGTGTGTCGCTGGCCTAACGTCTCACGTCAAAAGAAAATCACCAGACATTGGATGTGTCAATCAATTTCAATTTAACATCAATTCAAATAAACATTAACATACAGTAATAATCATGAAATATTTTGATTGGGACTCGAGTGGACTCGGGCATAAGTCCGATTCCTAATATGTTCGAGTCCGAGTCAATACCGAGTCAAAATGCACACGAGTCCATGACAAGACCGAGACCATTAAAATACGGTCTCGAGACCGAGTCCAAGACCGAGTCCGAGTCTCGAGTACACAACACTGTTCAAGGATAAACAAGTGATAACAGTGTTTGTATGTTACAACATAAATTAGTTTTTTGCTATGGTAGACCATATTCTGTCTAAACAATTGGCTTTTCTGGCAAATAAATTCTTATAATGAAGCTTATATATCATCCACAGAAAATCCTGCTCAATGTAATGTACAGGTGCATCTCAATAACTTAGAAAGTTGTGGAAAAGTTCAAAATTTCAGTAATTTAAATCAAATTGTGAAACTTGTGTATTGAATGAATTCAGTGCACACAGACTTAAGTAGTATAAGTCTTTGGCTCACATTTAACAAAAACAACAAATTAGAATATGGTGAAATGCAAATCAGCTAATCAACTCAAAACACCTGCAACGTTTTCCTGAGCCTTTAAAATGGTCACTCAGTTTGGTTCACTAGCCTACACAATCATGGGGAAGACTGCTGATCTGACAGTTGTCAAGAAGACAATCATTAACACCCTTCACAAAGAGGGTAAGCCACAAACATTCATTGCCAAACAAGCTGGCTGTTCACAGAGTGCTGTATCCAAGCATGTTAACAGAAAGTTGACTGGATGGAAAAAGTGTGGAAGAAAAAGATGCACAACCAATGAAAGAACCGCAGTCTTATGAGGATTATCAAGCAAAATCGATTCAAGAATTTGAGTGAACTTCACAAGGAATGGACTGATGCTGAGGTCAAGGCATACAGAAGTGTCAAGGAATTTGGCTACAGTCGTCGTAATCCTCTTGTTAAGCCACTCCTGAATCACAAACAACATCTTACCTGGGCTAAGGAGAAGAAGAACTGGACTGTTGTCCAGTGTTCCAAAGTCCTCTTTTCAGATGAAAGCAAGTTTTGTATTTCATTTGGAAACCAAGGTCCTAGAGTCTGGAGGAAGGGTGGAGAAGCTCATAGCCCAAGTTGCTTGAAGCCCACAGTCTGTGATGATTCGGGGTGCAATGTCATCTGATGGCGATGGCCCTTTCACACAGGACGTGGAATACACTGCGATATAATGCTCAATCATTTCAAAGGCTTGTGCCGCACGAGGACGGTTAATTGCTGCTTCTACCAAAGTGCTCGCGTTGCAGAGCGCACCACTGGCGCGCAAGTTGCGCAAGCGTGCTAAAAGTTCAAAAGAGTTTTTGCCACTGCGCTCTGAAGGGCTGCTCTGAACCCGGTGGGTGGGGGGAGTGCATGTACAGTTCTCTCTCCACCTTCAATACCACGACTTAGGTGCCCTTGAGCAAGGCATCGAACCCCCCAACTGCTCCCCGGGCGCCGCAGCATAAATGGCTGCCCACTGCTCCGGGTGTGTGCTCACAGTGTGTTTGTGTGTTCACTGCTCTGTGTGTGTGCACTTCGGATGGGTTAAATGCAGAGCACAAATTCTGAGTATGGGTCACCATACTTGGCTGAATGTCACATCACTCACTCACTTAAAAGGGGGTCTCAGAAATGTCCTCAAAATAATATTTTACTAACTTAAATTGTGCTTTGTTTGTAGAATGTTAAAAAACTGGTAAAAAAATTACCAGTGTTAGATAAGTATTTTTATATTGTTGTTTTGTATAAGTGTACAATGTTTAAAAATAATAATTTATTTAATATAGTGTCCATTTCATTAATTTAACATTTAATATTGGAGGCATCCAAGTTAAGAGACACGTGAACATATTGTTTTTTAAAGTTATGCAATAATACTTTACCTGGTAATTGGTTACTATTTTTGAGAAGTAACTAGTAACCATAACTTATTACTTTTCTATAGTAACTTGCCCAACACTGGACACTACTATTGCACTATAATGCTGCCTCTGTCACTTTATGATAATAGATAATTTACACTCTGAATTAGGTAGTTTGTCATTATGACAGTAGCTCATTGAAATGGATGGACAATGCCCTTCATTTTGTTCTGAAATCTATCACAGCTTTCATTGGCCAAGGCCCACCCATGAGGCCTATGACCAACATGTCAACAACCAATCACAGTTCGTTTCGTTCATCGTCACGCTTTGAGGCGTGGAAATGTCGCCACAATAACAGACTGGTGTGTAAAACTCTTGGACGTATTTTAAAGATTCTATGCTGTGAAATTTTAATATTTCACATAATTTTGAAAATCCAGCATGTAGTCGATTCCTCGTTGTCACAATTGTAAACACTAGTTTTTCTTCTTTCGTGAGGGGGTTTGGCACCACGGTATCTTTGTTTCCAGGTGGAACATGACATGACACACACGTCTCGTGGAATCCTGTAGAATTCAACCAATCCGATGAGGACGTCGACATTTCTGAAGCATTTCTAGAGCGTGCTGCATATACATATGTCTTCCGCGCATGATGGATAACGGAAGTGAGAGAAAAGAGTTTATTAGATACAAATAATAACTGAGCCTCACCCTGGAGCGGTGTGAGGCACATTTATTATGAATGCGCATGCTTTATTTGACGACTTGTGAACTGTTCAGCTGCAACGCCTGCTGATTGCAATGATAGAGCTTGGGATAGCCAGGACAACTTTTTATATAACTCTGACTGTATTCGTCTGAAAGAAGAAAGTCATATACACATAGGATGCTTCGAGAGTAAGTAAAACACAGTCTATTTTTAAGTGGTTTGTTAAAACTCAGTGGGCTCAAGAGTGGCAAGAAATGAATTATTTTCCCACTGCCTCCCTTGCCTCTTCAGAGAAAACACCCATGATACGCATGTGGGTAAATTCAACAGCAATGGAAATCCCTTGTGTGCATTAAACAAACAACATTAGAGTATGTAGGTCTAGGCATGTTTGCATATAGCAAGACAAAATAATTTACTTATTCATCTTCCAGGTGCAGTGACTACATTATGTTCTATATTTGCAGGTGAAAAGCAGAAAGCACAGGCCCTCATTCCACACACCTCCTCACAATCAAATGCCCAAGCAATTTTCAAAATATTATGTATGTGTACCCTGAAGTATCATTGAGATTTTCAGTTCATGATGTATGTATCTGTGGGACGGGAATGTGGGGGTGGGCAGGCCATTCGCATGAATCAGCGGCAGTTCAGGATGATGAGACACAGACTTGTCGCAGTGAAGCTCACATCGCAAAGCATCAGTGTTTGACATCAAAGGAGCCATGCACACTGAGAGACAACGCATTCAGGTTGATGGACTGGGTGAAAACTATAACGAGGTGTCTCCGCAGCCCATTCAGGTTTGCGCACCTCTTCAGGGACCTCAATAAAGCTATGTGTTTACTTGCTGGTGTAAAATGTTAAAACTATCACACATTTGCATAGATTTCTATTTAGAAATTATCGCTTAGAATATGCAATTGTTAAACAAAACCAAATTGAACATATCTACAGATATGCAATACAATTTTATCATTCCTCAAAAGCCTACAAGTAAGAGTCTACTAAATACTACATTCTACTAAAGGAGTATTGATGGGAGATTTGACTCATTTCTATGAATTATTTCTTGTGAGCAGTAGTTTAAAAAAATATCAATTATTAATTTGCATCATGTCATCATAGCATGGTTTCTGACATTCTGATATGACATTATAATTGCACCTAAACAGAGTATGTAACACATACATGTTGCTTTTTCAATTCAGCCTGTTGCAAGCATAATTCAGCTCATAAAAATATAGATGCAATTTTATGAATTTATATTAAACAAATTAATTTGTATACATAGTGATAAACAATCTGACTTATTTAGTTAACTGTTTGAGAACAGTTTGTTTCAAATAAGTTTTTTTTTAAATATACTCAGTTGTTCATTTGTATCATGCACAAATTGTAAATCGTTAAATGCTCTGAAATATTTTTTAACATACACTACGTTTTTCTTAAGTTCAGTCTGTTGCAAACATGATTCAACTATATATATATATATATATATATATATATATAAACAGCATTTACATTATTAACTAGGCCATTTAAAATCGCAATTAGGCTATGCCAAACAATTAACTTTTCATCACATAGCCTCCTCTCGGTATCAATTCACTCACTGGTTCTAATTTGCTCATTACGAATCGGACATGTTGGAAAGAGACCGTTCTCAATTCAAAGAATCAATGAGTTGTTGACTCGGAACGATTCAGTCCAATTCGTGAACGAATCGTTCAGTCTGATTATTGAATGAATCATTCAGGCCGGTTTAGTGAATCCGTTGAACAGAACCATTGAACAGATCTGACAAGAACTAGTCTGGATGTCGTGAAACGCCAACATCTATGAAGAATCTTCAAACCCTTTATACTGACTACTAATAATTAATAGCCTTTTTAAATCGTAAAGTCTTTCATCATTCGAAACTGATCTTCATGCTTCAGATCTAAGATGCGTGGGGGAGGGACGCGCGCGAGGTCCATTTTTACGCCCTCGTGCCTCGCTTGTCATAACCCCTTAAATGATATAAAGAAATTCGACCGTAAAGCATTCGACAAAGACAAAAGACACTCAGATACTTTCCGCTGTTTTATTTGGCATCTAATTGTTCAGATGCTGGTAAAACGGGGCCATCTCCTCTCCTCCTCCGTTACTGTGGAAACCATCATCATGCTGCTCCCGAGAATGCCAATTATCACATCCCCCAAAAACTGGTTTATATAACCACTATCTTCCCAACGCATAGTCTGCACATCTATACAGGCAGAACCAAATGTGCCACAATTCAGACTGATTAAAACCAAAGTTCTTGAATGATATACCGATTGTTTGCCCACAACCAGCCCCCGGTCCTTTTAAGCGTTGCGTAAACAAGTGGATGGCACACCAGCGTTAATAATAGAACACAAGTAGGCTATGAAGGCGATAGCTATTCTGTGTTAACTCGAATACGAATAACGCACAGAAGCTGCCATAAAGGCTCCTGTAATATTTAAAACGGCATCACTGGAGGATGAATGAATAATATAGGAAGGGACACTAGATGCCTTAATGATCACACCTGTGTGCGTCGGTAAATTAATTCGTATCAACACTTAGATTATAATTCATTATGGAAAATAGTTAAAGTGGTAAAAACTCCATGTCGACTTACAGCAATTTGTTATGGCGAAGCTGTTAGCCACCTCCAGGTTATCAATGTGAGGAGTGAGGCGGAACTCGGCCGTGCCGTACTGAACCATTCCGATCCGAAACGCGCTGTACTCTTGATCCGCTCCTCTGGGGAACAGGCCACCTGAGAAAAGAACACATTCAAATGATTCATAATTAAATTACAAGACGAATCACGTCTCATACTCCAAAAATATCATATAGCCTATATCACGAAAATCTCACATGGCATACATATAAAGATGTTTATTAAGTCATTTCGCTAGTCAGACGTATCAAGTCGAGATGCATTGTGATCTAAAGTCGTAGTGCGCTCACCGATTTGGACGCTTGGAGATCCGCCGAGCGCCAGTCCCCATAACGCGGGGAAAAGGAGACCCGACAAAATCATCGTCTTCTGATTATCCACGCGACCACATCCAACAAACGTGCACTGTTCACAAAACAGCGAGCACAAGATAGAGTCGACACATGTTAAAAATGACCACAGTTCAAACGCAGAGGCTCTCGATAGACCGCGGTGCTGATGAGGGAAAGAGCGGGCGCGATGATGCGGGAGTCTTGCCCTCCTCCTTTGCGGCTCCGTCCCTGAGAATCGTTTCAACTCAGAGGACACGGTAAGAATACTGATGAAGACGAAAAAAGCCGAGCGGAGCCGAGGCTGCTTTTATTTAGAACGCGCATTGAGAGAGGCGCGCTCGCGCTGGGACATTGGCTCAGCTGCTTTGGCAAATTGGATTACGACTAGTTGATCTTGTTCATTAGTTTAATATACTGTATGTCGCATGATTTCTTTTGGTTATGAATTGATTGAATTAGAAAACGTATTAGAAAACACAAGTGTGACAGATGAAACCTTGCAACCCAATAAGTTTGGGCTCCCCATCTTCTGAAATATAACACAAAACGAATATTCATTACACATATTACTGTCTAGAATGGGCTCCTTTTTCAGACCATAGACTTGTCGGTGGATAAAGAGATGGAGCAAAGATGCAAAATGGTAGCAAAAAGGAATAGGAATAAAACTTGCTAAAAATATGTATTCACCCATCAGGCTATCCAAGATGTGGACGAGTTTGCTTTTTCATCTGAACAGATATTTAGCATTTCATCTCTTAGAATTGCATCTCACCTTAAACCAATGCTTCTTGTCTAAATATGCTTCCTCCAGTAAAAAGTAAAGTCTTGTCTGAATCAGGAGAGAAATATGCACAGATCAAGCACTGTTTACATCAGGGGTCACCAAACTTGGTCCCTGAGTGCCAGTGGATTTTGATGCTAGAGGAAAAGTAGTTTCCCTCGTCTTTTCAATTTTTTCTCAAAATTCCTCCAAATCTGTTTCAGTGAAGAAACAAACTCATTCTTCTGTACATCTCAGACAGCCAAATATTAACAGATCTCAGAGAAATGAGCCAGAATTTGAGCCTGAATCTCTTTGTACTTGTGAGCCTTTTGCGTTTAAAGCAAGACATGCATTTTAAATGACCTACTTTTCTAACGAAAGTTAAACTTGAAAATAAAGTGTAGCTCTAATTTACACCATTGTAATTTAGATCACAGAAGGCATTTATCATATGATAAGAATGTGCATAGATTTTAAGCCACGAGTATGGCACAGTATCAGTACAGCTAATTATAAATAAACCACTGATTTCACAAAATAAAACAAGAACAGGTTTGAATATTGACTCTAGATGCCGTTTTTGTCCAATAAATCTTGCTATTTAAAATCTGCAAGTGTCTAAGTAGTTCCCATGATGACCAGGAGAGAGCAGTGAATTGCTGTGGAAGTCTAAGCCTACAAAATTTGTCAATTAAATTAAGATTCATTTAATGCTGAATCCACCTAAATCTACCTAAATCCAGAGCTCAGTTCCAGCCCTAAAAAAAAATAAAAATAACTCAGTCTATAATTATCAGATGCTCCTGGGGTTAGTTGTTCAAAAAGTTTAATATAAATCAGAATTTGGAAATCCCATGTTTTGCCATCCAGGATCAGGTAACCCATTTTACTTTTGTAAGGCAAATTTGATTGGGTCACCTTAATCCAGATACACACTTTTCATATTTCTAAATCTGGATTACTTGTGCTCTACAGAGCCCCTAAAGGGACATGGTTTTGCAACTTGTCACTGTTCCATCTCTGATGTTGAAACTCAAATGTAGTTAATAATTTGTATTTTTGTTTGATATCGACAGTTGTTTGGGGATATATTACGTTACAAATATTGTATTTATTGGACCAGTTTTTAAAGTTTTATTATATTTTTGTTCCTGAAATCCACCCTTCTGCTGGGATCTGAATATTGTTATCAAAAGTATCCCAATCTTACAAAAACGTTTTGAACAACATAAATTGAGGATTAAGTCTTAATCAAAACCAAGATTGGATTTTGTGATCTAATCTGAAATCAGAATAGTTTTTTTTTTTTTTTTAACAACCAATTTTCAAGGTTTAATCCAATCCGAGGGCCAGTATCTAATCAGATTAGTTTTGAACAACTGGACCCTGAAGATCGTAAGTAGTTGATTGATTGATCAGGGAACTTTGCAGAGAATTAGACTTCTAGGAACATGAATGGGACCCCAGCACTAGTACCAAAGTTCCATTCTTTTCATAAATATGCTATGGGCTGCAATGTGGGGTAGAGTGGGATAAAACGCCCCCTACTGTTTTTCCAAAAATAACCGCAAGATACAGTCTGCATACATTTTCATTGTAATATGGACTACGTTGACGAGAGCGATTTAGAAGTTTTCACTATGAAGCTTACACTAATGATGTATCTGAGAGAGAGAGAGAGAGAGAGAGAGAGAATCACATTAAATGATTTAACTTTTATCAGTAAGAAAAAAAGTGTTTTAAAGCTTGTTGTTTTGTAGAACACACAGTTATAAATTATATTAAAACAGTTGGATTATCATTTTGTAATTCATAATTATTGATTATATTCTTTTTCATTTTAAGCAAAAACTCTCTGTTCTCTGATTTAGCTGTTAATGTTTAAAGGAAATTACTTTGTCAGACTTTTGTTAAAATTCTAATTTAAATGTATTACTTTGTTCATAATTTACAGTTTTGGGGTAACTCCTTAGTCTAGAACGCGAGCTATGTAATTAGATCACTTTTTTATAAGTAACTAGTTTAGTAATGCACTAATTTTTCATTTAGAAGGAAATATCTGAGTTACTTTGTTCCCCATACTGACTGACACAGCTCTCGTGTTGCCATGTTGAGAGAAATCGTGATAAATGTGGCATCGTGTGCACTGTGTGATCTTACTGTAGTTCTGGATTAAATATGAACATATATTTACTCCACAAAAACTGAACAGTCAAATGCAAACTCAGAATATTATACAAACCTGTAATAATGAAATATGATAAAACAAATATAATGTATGCATTTAATCCCATTTTATTAATCATTGTTTTTGGTACTGACCTTAGATAATCCAATTAAATCATACTAAGCAAAAACAACACATTGGTTTCATTTGTGTTATTGCTGAAAGTTTCAAACTTTCTTCTCCTGCGTCAAGCTATTTGTTTGAGCTGCGCCCTCTACTGTACAGATGTGAATTTACATTTCCTTCAGCCGGAGGCATATTCATTCAATTTGGTTGTGAAAGGCCTTTGGGCTTTTGCATTTGTAAAATATATATTTTTTAAATATATAATTAAAAACAAACAAGCAAGCCCTGCACAGATTTAAAAGTAACTCAAAATTAATGTAACGAATTACTTTCCATAAAAAGTAACTAAGTAACGTAATTCGTTACTTTATTAGGAAGCAATGCAAGATTGTAATGCATTACCAGAGCTGGGTAGATAATTTATGAATTGTAATCAGTTACTGATTACAGATTACATGGACAAATTTGTAGTCAGTAATATAATCTCTTAGATTACACATTTTTGGTAACGTAATCTGATTACTTTTGTATTACATTTAGATTACATTTGTGCTAACCCTCATTTGAAATCACATATATTCAGTTAGCTTAATCTTGTAATTTTTTTGAAAATATATATACATTTATTCACAAAAAAGAGCCACAATAGCTTATTTTTCAAGTACAATGTATGGTCAGTTAATACTTACAAAATACTAACACTAATTTATACCTTGCTGTTAGAGTTTGCTAGTAACACTGAAAAAAAACACATCTTATGATTTTAAAGCATATTTACTTATAATAAAGTACATTTAGAAAACCAATATTGAAAAACATGAAATTCACAGCAATATCACTACTAGGTAGAATATTTAATATTTAAAAAAAAAAAACACTAGAATTGAATATGATTGTATCAATGAAAAACAGCAAACAATAGCTACATTGCAAACATGATTTTTGAAAAAGAATAAACTCACACAGCGATGACATTTCTATCCATCTCAAACCATTTTAAGTGCATAGTAATAATGAGGAAAAGACAAACAATAAAAACATTACAAAAATGAATATTATAGAGGATGTAACTCACAATACATTGCTAATACAGGGCTCGACATTAAGCTTTGAAATGAGCTCGTCCTTCGGACAAGTAAGAGTAAAAAAAATATCCAAATGCATAAATAATGTTATTAGATTAACGTTTTACTTTTTTGACATACAAAATATGAAATGTTGGAAAAATGTTTTTTATATGAAATTTGAAATATGAAATTAAACCACCAGTAGGTGGTGACAAGTCACTTTCTTAATGATTGAATCATTGATTCAACCAATTCGTTCAAACAACTGATTCATTCAACAAATTAAGCAAGTGACCGTTTTAATAGATGGCTTACTGAATCATTGACTCTTTACAAAATGAATCATTTAGTGTGTGTTGCTCAAAGATGTGCGACTGTTCTGCTGTGGGTTTGCTTAGAACTAATTTAGTTTGAAATGGAGCAAAAACGATCCACATGTAAGTCAGTTAACATTACTTGTTTATTTAACTGAAGATGTATAAAATCAATATCACATTTGCATTCAAACTGAAAGTCGGGTAAGCATCACTCCTGGTCGTGTGACACATTATACAGAATATTTATATTTTTCTACCTAAATATGTTTGTTTCAAATTGTGTGTGCTGAAGAGTTGATTTATCTGCGAGTCAGACAGACTGCACGAGACACAACTGACGCGACCTTGACACTGTCAATACATTATCCATTATAAGTCACCGTTTACACTCAAAGTAATAAAATCAGAATCATTCTCACCAAATTGTGCTGCCCTAGTTATTGTTAGTTATTAAAATTTTGAACAGGGTTACTTGTCCAGTCGGGCAAGTACAATTCTGAACAGCAATAATCCGTGGTAGGCAGATCTTACACTGAATATAGTGACTTTTTTCCCCGTGTCTTGATTTAAAAATGACATGATGTCTGTACATCCAGTGATTAAAGGCTGCGTTCCCCTCCATTTTCCATTATCTTGTTGCTGATTTCTTCTGAGCGCGATTCTGACCCCCCTCCCCCTCTTCCCCGGAAAAACTCGAAGAATCACATGTAAGTGGCAGGTTTAAGAACAAAAAAAAAAAAAACTTATGAGAATCAATGGATTGTGACCGATTTACCATTGTGCAAATAATACGTAATCATGTAATCCATAAAAAAGTAACTGTAGTCTGATTAAGAGTATTTTAAAAAGTAGTTTACTCTAATTGCAAGTACCTGCGTTTTGGAATCTGATTACTTAATCCAGATAACATGTAATCCGTTACTACCCAGCTCTGTGCATTACTTATAAAATTAACTTTTTCCAACACTGATCATTTATGTCATGCCACTAAACTATGATAACTTTCCTGAACACATTTAATGTTTGTTTCACAGGAAAAAAATTACAGTCCTTAACAAAATTCTAATCATGTTAGCTATAGTTTCGCCATGGCAAGTGCCAGTTTTTCTACAAGAGCATGCTAGCATTATGCTGATGATATGCATGCTGCGTTAACATCATGCTAAACATATTAGCTTCTTGTTAATTTTTTTTTAAGTGTTCACATCATACTACTTCATGCTAGCCTCTGGCAAAAAAAAAAAAAGAAAAAAATCCCGTAAGCTAAAAAAAACTAAAAAACCAACCGTAAGCCATTTGTAGCTACATTTTATGGGTCTGGCTTCCGCTCTCATCTGCATCCAGCTGTGTTTAGCTGTACAAAACAGCTTGTTTTGCTGCTAGATATTGCAAATTGGTGTGGCTTACCATATTTCTTTAATGTATTATCTTAATTATGAACACATTGGTTTGTAGTGTAAACTGTTTTAATGTTCACAGCATGTTGTTATTCTTCTCATTATTTCCCATAACAGCTAATGAACCGGAAGTCTCACCCATAGGCTTACTTCCGCACTGAAGAATAAGGTGGAGATAATATGCAAATGATGAACAATTGTAGAAGCTAGATTACTTAAAATATTGCCCCAGTCAAGTAAAACCTCAAACTGCACATGGTGCATGTCTGTGTTTGACTAAATGTTTTCCTGCATCATTAAAACAAGCTCCATCCATCCATCTTTCTGTTCTGAATTATTTTAATTCACATACTGTATGCTATAGGCTGCAGTGCAAATGTTATTATACCAAGGGATTAATGCAAAATTTGGTATAAGTTAGATTATTTCAAATGCTCCCCCATTCAACTTAAAACCTGAAACTGCTTGTCTGGGTTTGACTAGTTGCATTCTACAGTCACCATTCAGTCACCAACAACTTAAGTACTGAGCATTACAGGGACAAAAGAATATGGGTTTCATTTTATTTTAAGGTGTCCTTGAAACAGTGTAATTATACATTTGAGTAATATGAATTATACGCATGTATATATGCTTAGGGTTACTTGCATGTAATCATGCATAATGTAGTTTTTATGATTTTAAGTATGTAACTTGTGTAACTGTAAAATAAATTGTTACTAAATATTATTATAGGAATATTAAGCCATATAAAGCAGCAAATATACTGACACCGTGATTTCAATTGTTCACGGTTTACATTTCATTAAAAAAAACAATTTTTACAAATAAAAATAAAAGATTTAGTCAGATGATTAACCATGATTCTCATTTTCCCCACTTTTCCAATGTTTGTATGTAAATTAAATGTAGGCCTACAAATGAGGTTCATTGTTACAGATGTGTTAGGCCTGGATGTGATATTTATCAAAATGCATATTATATAAGTCAAAGAGGTCGACAACATACATATTTAGAACAACCAAAAGTGTTGCACAATGGACATAGACATTAATCAGGTCAATATTAACATTCTTAATTCCTAAAATCCCAGTCTTACAAGCAAAATGAAGTATTGATTTCTTAAGTATTCAGCTAGTTTTGTATCTTTGAGGAAAGTGCTTGCAAGACAGCAATACTGTAAAACTTTCTGCATAAAATGAAATGCTGTATAGAGCCGTTGTCATGGCACTGACCGTTTGTCTTGTTTTCAGGTGGCTGTACACAACAATCAACACAAGTGAGGCTTAAAATCAGCTAAATGTGGCTAATTATATGCAGAAATTTAAGATGAATGCAAAAAAGTAATATATATACAATAGACAATAAAACAATAAAAATAAGATAAATTAATTACTCAGATGTTCAAAAGATAAGTTTTAAATCAGTATGGAAATACTACAATCACATGAATGCATTTGGATACAGTTTAAGTATTAAGCATAGTATCAAAGCATGTCAATGGGAGATTTTGACACACAAAAAAGAAATCTAAATGTTTGTATGTTTTGTTTGTATAAGTTTGTACATTAAACTTCTTCAAAAAATTGTCGATGTTTAGAGGTTTAAAACAAACTTATGAATAAAATGTAAACCTCTTATCTTCCAAAATAATAGAGACAACAGAATGTAGATGATAAAGGATCTTTATAGTATGGCTCGATAACAGCAGCTAATTCCCTTCTTATTACAGACTCATATGCAATAAGCTCGTTATGAATACTGCATGCTGTCTGTGTTAAGATCTGACACAGCCTTTTCTTGTCATAAGCAATGTTTTATTTATTTTTTGCCTGAGTTTATAAACAATAGACATTTATGGATGTTTTGGCATAGAACATCATGAACAGAATCACTATCTAGCACTTTGGCCAAACATGGCTGAACACACTGTCTGTAAAGTCATGCTGCAAAGTTTGTTCTTATTAATGCTTCACATTTCAAAAAAATGACTTGTAAGGAGAAATACAAATAAGCAGGACTATTTAACAGGCAGACCAAAATAACAGACATTAAAGAACAAAAATTATGAACATTTCAACACTTTGTTCATGCTTGATTATCAGCCTCATCAACATAAAAGCACTCACACACACTCTTACCGTGCGTTCACACAACCGACTGCGAGAACATCAAAATTTGTTCTGGCCGCCATGCCAAAAAATGCTGCAGAAAGATTTGTCGATGCTTTGATGATTAAATTTTGATGAGACACAAAGGAAACAAGCATGTTGATCTTGTGCGGACTGTCTACTATGGCTAAATGAAATATTTTAAATGTAAGTAAGAAATTGATTGATGAGAAAAAACATCTCAGGTTACGAATGTAACCATGGTTCCCTAAGAGGGAACGAGACACTGCGTCCTCTGAAGGGACACTATGGGGAACACCTCGTCGTGACCCGTGTCTGAAGCATACTTTGAAAAATGCCACCGTGTTGGCCGGCGACAGCCTCTGAAGTCACTACTGGCGCGACTATAAATACGTGCCCGTAGGACCCGTCACTTATCTTCTTCGTGAAGCTTGCGTCCGAAGCATGGCAGGGAGCTAGAGGACGCAGTGTCTCATTCCCTCTCAGGGAACCATGGTTACATTCGTAACCTGAGACATTCCCTGTCAAGGGAACTTCGAACTGCGTTCTCTGAAGGGACACTATGGGGAATAGTATACCCACACCGCCATGCTGAGGGGAGTGCAGGCCAGAATGATGGCAAACACTAAGTACCAACTCTACCATTTCACCGGGAGTCGCCCCTGGGACGGTTCGACGGCTGTCCATGACATTATCCCTTATGATCAAAGGCCTAAGCTACATACCCAACTTACCTGTAGGGCCTCGGCCCGGGGTAGAGCTGAAGGCTTGGAATCACGAAAGATTCCTTTAAAGGGATACGGCTAAGAACCTAGCACTGTTTTTCTATTACCAAGTCTTGCCTGTCACAAAGGAGGGGCTCTTGTGGCACTCTGATAGAGCAGCTCGGAGATAGAATGGCCCGGGAGCAGAGCAATTGGAGGACGGAACGTACAGAACCCCAATGGAGCTGGATGGAAGGAGGCCAGAGGGGATAGTGCGATGCTCTCTCGAGCCGCAAAACCGATCCACCCAGGTCTGGCCAACCTCTCCAACTCTGCTTCACACCTTGGTTCGAAGGCGCCATTCCCCGAGCCTCAGCCCCTGCCTCAGCAGGATGTCTGCTCTCACAGTGTGTCTCAAAACAGTATGTAGTACTGGAGCGCTCTGATGAAAAAACAGAGAATTCAGTCTCCCATGAGAGGAGGACTCCTAGCTCTGAGCAGCATGCTCATAGGCGACCCTTTTAGAAAAGGGGAGCGCTGCTAAACTACCGCGAGAATTGCCCACACAGCCCCCCTTGTTGAGGGGCGGTGCTTGAGGTGTATAACAAATACACACTGGTTGAATGAAGCCCAAGGAACCCCGGGGCTAATGATCTCAAGAAAGGGAATGAAGCGGAGCGTGTAACCTTTACCGTACAGGATTTCAGAAAGTGCGCAGAGCCTTGCGTGCACACTTACTACTTAACGTGGATTTCAGACAGTGCGCAAAACGTTAACTTTCACACTGACCACCATGTGGTTTTGAGAAAGTACACAGGCTTAGCGTGTGTACTGAAAGGTTACCTGACAACCACAGTATGTGGGAGCTCACCTTCAGAGAGACTTGTGAAGCCTACTATCTGATAACCACAATATGTGGGAGTTCATCTACAGAGAGACCTAGAGAGGCCTACTACCTGTTACCAGATAACCACCTCAGTGGAAGGTAATATGGAACTCGACTCCAGGGAGGCCTGGTGAGGCCTACTACCTGACAACCACAAACCGTGGGAGCTCGTTTTTTAGTGGAAACGCACAGTATGTGGGACCTAAATCTCCAGGGAGGCCTGGTGAGGCCTACTACCTGACAACCACAGTATGTGGGAGCTCGCCTTCTGAGAGACCTGGTGAAGCCTACTATCTGAAAAACCACAATATGCTATTTAGTGGAAACGCACAGTATGTGGGAGCTAAATCTCCAGGGAGGCCTGGTGAGGCCTACTACCTGACAACCACAGTATGTGGGAGCTCACCATCAGAGAGGCCTGATGAAGCCTACTATCTGATAACCACAATATGTGGGAGTCCACACAGCCCCTCATGTTGAGAGAAGCGATGCTTGGGGATTTTAGAAAGTGAGCAGAGTCTTGCGTGCACACTTACCACCATGTACCACCGTACCACCGTGGATTTGAGACAGTTCGCAAAGTTTTCATGTGCACACTGACCACCATGTGGTTTTGAGAAAGTACACAGGCTTATCGTGTGTACAGAAAGGTTCCTAAGCATCGCATTGGCGCTGGATCGCATGGGAGGGGCGAGCTCCAACCCTCAAGCGAGGGGAGCATCACCTGAGGCAGTAAATACAGAAGGACTCCGTAACTACCACCTACCCGGATGCGCCAAACGGCCAGGCGGCCCCTCAGGGAGACCTGGATGGACATCCATGAAATTCCCTGCAGTGCTGTGCCAGTTCTGACGATCAGCCAGGCTCCTCGGGAGGGGGTGTGGGATGAGCAACCGCAGAGCGCTTGCTTCCCACACGCGGGACTCGCTCCGCGGCGGGTGTCGCGCCCGGGGGGGCAAACCCATGTGGCACGGCCGCCTGCCGAAAGCCTGTGATCGTGGTCACCTAATACCAGAGCACAAGGCTGGAACTGAGCACTGTAAAGGAAACTCACAGAGTTTGTTAGTAGACATATAACCACCAGCAACATAACACCCATAAGCAGAAAGGGTTACATACTCACCCTCCCTCCTGTACTGGAGTCCCGCTTTACGGGGTGCCCCCTTTTGGTCCGGACCGTCAGTAAGGTGGTCACTATGAAAATAGGACCAACCAAAACATAACAGGTCCAGGATAGGAGACTGTTATGTGAGAAACTTTCCACCTAACCCCGATCAGGTGGAGCGCTGGTGGCTACAGGGGAATGAGGCAGGGGAGAAATAAAATAGAAGTTAAAAACATCCGAAGGAAGTGCATAACTCCTAGGTATCGCTCCGATCCAGACGAGAACGCTGCCTCGTCTGAATCACATCCCTCAGACCCTGCTTACCTCTTCGTGACCCGCGATTCCACTCGGAGGAGTGCGAGCCGCGACACTAGCCTTGTGCACCCGTCTTCGATCCTCAGATCGAGATGGGCCAGGACCCCTTTGTTGTTCGGGCGCCATGCTAGTGGATGCCATGATAACAATAATAGATCGCTCTTACCGTTCTGGTCTATTCTCAGATGCACGCTTCAAACAAAACAGTCAATGAAGACGAAGAAGATAAGTGACGGGTCCTACGGGCGCGTATTTATAGTCGCACCGGTAGTGACTTCAGAGTAGAGCTGAAACAACGAATCGATTTAATCGATTAAAATCGATTATTAAAATAGTTGTCAACTAATTTAGTAATCGATTCGTCGCTAAATAAATTTTATTTGCCATAAGCGGCTCATTTCGTGCATATTTCAAATCTGCAGTGACCAAAGTGTGGCAGTAATGAGCCACCGGAGGTTTTACTCAGCCAGTACAGCAGGTGAAGTAGCGAATAGCCAATAGCTGGCCTCGTTTTATGTCACGTGCTTCCCGAATAGCGTCTCTGCAGCATTCAGCGGGAAGTGGGAGTACTTTACTTTGAGCCTTCAAAATGAAGAGTAACCTGTAAACTCTGCACTACTGAACTGTTTAAGGGGCCGTTCACATATCATGTCTTTTGCGTGCTCAAGTTCGTTATTTCCTATGTAGGCGCGCAGTATGCACTCTCATAATGGAAGCGACGCGGTCGCGACACGCACGCAGTGCGATGCGCCCGTTTTTCCAGGCGCGTCCACACCGCATCCATTTATCCTTTGCTGAAATTTCCGGGTCTTCATGGAGAGGGCACGTCATGGAGAGAGCACGTCATGGTTGCTTAGCAAAGGCAGACGCCTCAGGGGCGCTTCTGCCCGAGCGCTTTGGAAAGAAGGAGAAAGCGGCGCGACTAGCGTTTTCCACACGTTTTTAGGTGCGATATGTGAACGGCCCCTAAGAATTTTATTTGTGCAGATTCTCCAGTACAAGGTTGTTTGCAAAAGTTTAGTCGTAAAAGCTGATAACATTGCTTTTTAACAGTTAACATTTAAAGCTTTACAAACATGTTATGTGATCAGTTTGTCGTTTACCAGTTCATAATTCAGACTTGCAGCCTAATTATGACTGAATGAATGAAAGTATTCACTGCTCTTTTTCACACAGCAGGTTTTTTGTGTGTGTCCCAATTTTTTTTTTTTTTCTGGACAACCTTCTGATGGATTTTACTTTAAATTGTGAGTTCCATTCAGGTTTCATGCCATTGGCACTTTTTTTCGAAGGATTGTTTACAATTTCACAGCATAAGCTATAAAGCTTTTTCCCAGTAAATAATAAAATACAATGCACTGCAATTTTATTCTGTTTTATCCTTATACTTCGTGAAAATATGTTCTCAAAGATTCCTTAAGCTTTGTTTGGGATGTTAAACTACTTTAGGAGCTCTAAGGACTGCCATGGTGAAAACAATATTTGAAATCTCCTTGTGAATTTTGCTAGAGTATGGGTCAGTGTTTTGATTGCAGAAGAGTTCGACAAAGGATTACTAACATAATAAAACAACTCCAGGTATATTTTTGATGAGGATATGACAATGCAAAATGGTTAAAATCTCTTAAAAATCTATGCTGAATGATAAAGACCCTTTATTAATAATTTACTTGGGGAAAAAACTAAAATATAAGTACATAAACCGATTAATCGATTAATCGTAAAAATAATCGACAGATTAATCGATTATCAAAATAATCGTTAGTTGCAGCCCTACTTCAGAGGCTGTCGCCGGCCAACACGTTGGCGTTTTTCAAAGTATGCTTCAGACACGGGTCACGACGAGGTGTTGCAAATAGTGTCCCTTCAGAGGACGCAGTTCGAAGTTCCCTTGACAGGGAACTTAATTATAGCTATGTTTGCTAACAAAATAAACCAATAAAAGCCATTATTTTGTGTTCATGGTTAAGTGCTAACTAAGTCTAATTTCAACATGCAGTTTATAGGAGACGTTTAGTAGCCTTGGTCTTTAATTAACATTAACATTAATTTGTGCGCAGCCTGCATTACAAACTGTCCTGGTTGAAGTGTAGCCTAAATGCAACTGGTCAAATCTGTGACGTTTTGAGCAAATGAATTGCATTCACGCTGAAAAACAAGAGTTCTAGCATGAAAATTATTGGGAACTAATGTGGTCGGAACCAAAGTTTACAGGACTGGCGTTCTTTGGAATCCTCTCAAGAGGAGGACTTCTACATTCCGATTGGTGGCCGCCTCACTGCGTCAGAGCTCATTACAATAAAGCTGACATGACTTTCTCCCTGCATCCCAATGTCCATACTAATCCATCCTAAATAGTATGTGAGATTAGCATTAGTTTGTCCCAAAGCATAGTATGTTGAAAAGAGTATGCCAAAACCCCCCGGATGGTCTACTATTTCAGGTCGATTTTTGAAGTGTACAGTAGATCTGTGCACACTCTAATGGCTAATATTACATGCACACGTTACAATTTGAAACATCAAGATAAATAAAATTAAGACTTGAACACAAGTTCTTTACTGAGGTGAACATCCCTGTTCTGAGACAGTCAGACAGTATTATACAGCCTAGAATGCGCGAAAGGGTGCTCCCTCATATAATCAATAAAAGCTGTCACTCACTTCAGTTCATTGCAATCTCACAACATTCCGTTAATAAGCTCTCTACATGGCACAATAAATCTCTTATTTACATAGTATCTACACTTTGTTATAATGAGAGGAGCCCGAGCTTGCAGAACTCAGGACTTGACAAAAAATTGGCACTGTGAGTGGATTCTGAATTAAACATGTTGAGTCACTGCATTCAAGAAATTAAATTATATGTCTGTGCTTGGCTACATTGCTCAACACTGCAAATATTTTTTGCCAATAGGCCTAAGAGATGGGACCCCTGATTCCCTGGGCCCTAAGCCGCCGCTTACTTTGCTTATTAGTAAAGTCGCCCCTGGATAAAGGGGTTTGAGTTATTAATAATCAATATTTAACCTGGTAAAAAATATTTATTTAATGTTATCTGTGTTATATTTCGTCTGCAACAGCAATGTAAACTGTTATAAACATCCGTTTGGTCGTTAAATTTTAAATTTATTATTATGAAGAAAATATGAGCAGAGTTCTCCGCATGACCTCGCAGACCAACGTGCAACTTATTTTCTCTTCGATATGGTAGGAAGTTAAATTAAATGTGGGAGGATGTTAACTGTGAGAAGATGATTGACAGGCCAGTTTACAGTGACAGGATTCATGTAATTATGCGACAGAGAGCTCCTTTAAAGACGCAATTGTGTCATGATAGTATGTCCTAAAGCTTGCCTACTTTTCTACGACACACTCAAACGTGTGTACTTTTTCTTCACAAAAAAGTACATAGTTTTATGGGCATAGTATAAGTAGGCACATCTGGATGCAGCACAACTCTCCTCAACGCCCTGACATGCTGCTGCTTGTGAACGCACAGTTACACTCTGTCATGGTCACAGGTAGACAGACCAGTAAATAACATTGAAGAAAAGGAAGGTGAAAGGGAACAGAACTCGAGCATAGAGATCAACCTTTTTAGCAGCAGACGGGATAACGGGTTTCGGAGGTGACGGCTTCTTCTTGTTCTTGTTCTGTGATTTACCGGCAGCATCTGTGACCTCAATGGGCTTGCCGTAACAGTCGAAGTTGGAGAGTTCAAAATCCCGTGGGAGAGAACCGACAATACTGAAATCATTTGAGCGCAGATCAGATTTTGAAGTACACACCTTCTTACAGCGGTTTTCCACAACCTACACAAACATAAGCCACACAAAAAAACAATCAAATACATACAATTAAATCTATCTATCGAACTGTCAATCCGTCTATTCGTCTGTCCATCCGTCCATCCTTCTAAATTATTGGAGCCCTATATTTTTTTCCAAAGATGACCAGTCCATGGAAGCCATTGCAGTCATCCTCGCAAGACATTTCTCTTAAATATTGTTTGTAATATGACCTCTCCCCCTCACACATACACACATGCACACGCACTTGTGAACCCCCGTGCTGCTCTGTCATAGCTTCAGGCCTTGGTGCTGTCAGGTCACATTACTTTCAGTACCCCAGAATCCTCTGCTCTTCTCTGCACCCATGTTCCACTGAGCACGCTCAGAGCAGTAGACTCAATTACAGCCATTTCATCTCCCCATGTACCCATTAACACACACACACACACACACATTCAACTTACATAAAAAGATACACACACACACACCCTACATAGAGAGAACAGTCACACACAAACAAGTACATGTGAAGAATACACACATTTTTTCTACATAAAGACAAACAAATTAATGCACAAATTCAACTCACTAAAAGGAATACATGTGCATACACAAACTGACCTGTAGTGTGCTGACATGTATAGGTGTCCCACCAGTGCCATTGGCACTGTTAGTTTTTGCTGGTGTCTTGTTCTCCCTTTTTTCTCTTTCTTTCTCTTTCTCAGCCATCTTTATCTTCTCTTCCTCAATGCGCCTGGGACTGTTCAGCATCACCTGTGACACAGCACACAGAAAGAGCAAATTCATGCAATGCAAACACACCCTTATGACATTTGAAAACCAGAGAACATCATAAGAAAATACTAAACAACAATATAAATAGTAAAATTTTACATGATTCCATTAATCTACGAACATTATGCCATACTTGGAAGCAAGGCCCTTTATGTCAGGCATCAAGTTTTGCCCCATCTTCCACTGGTCAGACAAATGCGTTTGCACTCTTATGCCACACATTTAGTATGAATACCATTACATAAAAAGTCAAATAAAGTGGCATTTATTTAAAATAAAGTAAATTTTTCGCTAGACATTTGACAAAAATAAGGTTGATATTTGGACACTTTCTGTCTGTTAAACTGCCCATATTAATATGATAGACTACACCAGAGATAATCAAAGCCTTTTTACAATTACACCAGTGTGATAATATCGTGAACAGTGATTAAAGGGGTCATATGATGCGATTTCAAGTTTTCCTTTCTCTTTGGAGTGAGACTCGTCCACTTCCTCCTAAAATTCCTCGTTTAAACATGCCCCCACGTCTACATCACTATGTGGGAAGATTTGCATAACACCTCCCAAATGTTCATGCAAAGAAAGCAGGCGCATTGATTATCGCTGTAGCATTTGTTACCGCTGCCACCACCATGTAGCGGAGACGCTGTGCGTTTTGTTGTGAAAGTGAAATTAGGGCTGCACAATGAATCAGTTTTCTAATCTAGATTACAATTATGGATGTCACAATTACATAAACGTTCAAAGTGGCAATTAATCGTTTAAAGTCCACTTATGTTATTCTGCACTGTCACAGAGCTGCCCTCTGTTCCCTCTGCCTATCTTGTAGGGACCATGCCACTTAGCTAGCAACATATTCTCACTGGTAAGCAGCAACAGCAGCACCTTTTGGCCAGGCTCAAATGATTTTTCCCCTGCTTTCTTATCATACCACACTTTCTGAGTTTGCTGGGCTTTTTTATGTTCTCCTGGGCTAATGAGGTCATCTCTTCCAAACACTCTCTCATTTGGATCACGTACTGGACCACACTGCAAGTACCATCCTTGGGTCCCTCCCACTGTTCCTTAAGAAGGTCCAAAGGACCTCTTACTTGCCGGCCATATAACAGTTATGCCTGCGCCACCTCCCTGTAAGCAAACAACAGATATGGTAACCATTGGTCCCAGTCATCTCCTGACTTAGAAACGAACTTGTGCAGCATGCTTTTTAGGGTTTGATTAAAGCGCTCGACCAAACCATCAGTCTGGGGGTGGTAAGGGGTAGTCTTAATAGCCCTAATCCCCAACAATTGGTACATCTGACTTAACAGCAAGGACATAAAATTAGTAGCCTGATCTGTTAAAATTTCACAGGGAACACCCACCCTGGAAAACAGCTGTACAAGGCAGTTAACTATTTGTATAGCTTTGATGTTTCTAAGGGGAAAGGCTTCAGGATACTTGGTGGCATAAATCACAAATCACTAAGATGTACCTGTTCCCATTTTTACTTCTTTCTAGGGGCCCACTACATCCATTCCCAGGTGACTGAAAGGGGTGTCAATAACTGGCAATGGTAATAAATGTGCAGGTGCCACTCTCCTACCAGAAGTCATCTTGGCACTCTGTACAGGTACGATTGAACTCGGTTACATCCGTATACATTTTAGGCCAAGTGAACCGACTTGCAATCCTTGCTAATGTTTTATGCTTGCCTAAGTGTCCGGCCCATAGCACAGAATGTCCCAGATTAATAATGGTATGACGCACTGATTCCAGAACTACTACTGCCTCAACTTCCCCTTTCACCTGATAGAGTATACCCTTCTTCAGGATATACTGGACTCAACTTAAATAATTTTGGCATTTAAAAAGATAAATAAATATTACTGCTTTGTTGACTACTTTGAATGAGAGAATTAATATATAAAAATGTTATACTGATTCACACACCAAATCATTGTCAAAATCATTTCAGGTCATTTTCATATACTTTTCATTTTTCTGCATTTTCAGCACAAAATTAAGAATATTTATTCTGTAAATGCAGAATGTAAATTGCAGCGTTATACCCCAGTTTTCCAGGATTGATAGACAATCTTAACCACAGAAACTTTATATCTGAGTTGAGGAGGAGTTCATTGTTCCTTAGTAAGGCATTTTTGTTGCGGTCTCTGTTATCTATCAGGGGCTCTCCTTTGTGGTAGATGATGTTATCCCCTCCAGACCATCGCAACACAAGGTATGTCCTCTAGACTGCAACACTCTGCATCCTCTATCACAATTCTTTCATAAAATGAAGCATTTACCAGGGGTATTGCCTTGGGTTCTCTACACAGTTCAGTTCGGGTTACACACTTCGGTTCTGTCGCAGCCTCGTGTGGGAGACTGGTTTGTCACTGTCAACCTGAAGGATGCCTATTTTCATATTCAGGTCATTCAACAACACAGCAAGTTCCTCAGGTTTGCCTTTGGGCGAAAGGCTTACCAGTACAAGGTTCTTCCCTTTGGCCTTGCCTTGGGACCAAGGACATTCACAAAGTGCATGGATGCTGCTCTGCCCTATTGAGGCTCCAAGGGACCTGTACACTCAATTGCCTGGACAGTTGGATCATTTTAGCCCACTCCAGGGAATTAGTGATTTACCACATTCTCACTAATTTCTCTTTTGCCATATTTTTTTTTCTTAGCCTCAGAATGAATGCCAAAAAGTGTGTTCTCACCCCCTCTAAAAAAAAACAAAAACAAACCAAAAAACGTTTTCCTGGGGATTCACTTGGATTCCATTCAGATGCATGCCCGTCTGGCTCCTGCTCGGATTTCCAGCCTCAACGCGTGCTCGGCATGCTTCAAGCTAGGCCATCATGTAGTGTTGCTTTCGTCAACGAAAATTATGACTAAATATAATGAACTTTTATCACCTGACGAAAACGAGACGAAACGTAAATGCTGGTCATGTGACGATGACTATAATTAAATGTATAATGCAATATTGTTGACAAATAGAAACAAGACTGAATGTGGTTTACTAAATAAAAACTATGCTCAAATGTCTCTTCATGTTCGTTGACCAAAAAGAGACTAGAACAAAATGTTATAAAGTCATAATGTTATTTTGTCTCGTTAAGTCGCGTTATTATTATTATTTTGCTGTATTTCTGTTTCCTGTGTCTCACTGCAGGGGCTCCATTAGGTCACACTGCGCAGATGCAGGCGACATAACTTCCTCAAGCCCAACTCGCAGCATTATTTAGAAGATGACAACAAACAAAGTTAAGTCTGACACAGAGAAAGGGACTGATGTGTGTACTTCTAATATGTTTGCTCAGTAAAATAAATATTGTAAATTCAAATCAGATTGTCTTCCGTGTCTGTAATAGATATATTCTTGAGTCTATAAGGTAACAATCATATAATAAGATAACCTTGTTTGAAATGGGTTTGGCTAAAATAAAATTTTGGTTTCGTCTATACTACTAGGTACTTATACTATACTGACTGGGTTAAATTGCATAACTAAAAAGAGACTAAAATACAATTTTCATTGAGTAAAATTAGATTAAATGTCATCAGTTTTTGTGGACTAAAACAAAGACAACAATAGTCATGGATAATTCTTACTATTCTATATATATATATATATATATATATATATATATATATATATATATATATATATATAAAATAATATATATATATATATATATATATATATATATATATATATATATATATATATATATATACTTTTTTTTTTTTTTTTACTTTGGTTCTTCTGGAAAAATGCAATGGCCAAAAATATATATTATATATATTTTTTTAAAATATATATAAGTGTCTCTTTGATCAAAAAAGGGTTCCGACTCATGCTCCTTGGATATTTGTGTAGAGGCAGGATGGTACTCTCCACACACTATCATCAAGTTCTATAATTTGGATCTTGACACGGCCCCTGGTTCCTGGGTCTTGTCTGCTTGAACCAGCTGTGGATACTATCGGATTCATCATCAGGCCAGATATGGCAGCGCTTTAGCTTGGCGTGTTTGGTACATCATTCCCATTGCATCACAGCTACACAGCATCAAGTGAACCCATGAAAGAGAACATCTCTGGTTACTTGTTCCTCATGTTCTTCTGAGCAGGGAACAAGATGCTGTGTCTGCTGCCAAGCTCCTTGCACTGCCAACATAAAGCTTTTTTTGGCAAAGAAATCTGAGGAGCAGATGGCATGTTCGCCAGTATAAGGATGGCAATGTAAAAGCGTTGAGACAGTGAATGAATTTCTGTGATTCCATCCAGGCTTCAGACAATCGGGACACCCAGAGGGCGTTCCCCTCATAGCCACGCAGCGTCTCATTCACTACTCAGAGAACATGGGTTACGCAAGTTACCAGAGACGTTCTGTTTTCAGTTTTAGTTTTCATTTTTTTTGTTTACAGATCTGTTTTTCTCCTCTCAGAAAGAGTCCATTTCCGTGTCAATGTTTTTCTCCTTTTTATTATATGATATATGTTGGGTTCTGGGATAAAGTTTAGAAATCCTTACAATATGTTTATGCTATACCTATGAATTACACCTCAGCAAGAGATGAATCCAAAATTCAGTGTCATTAAAGAATATCATTAAAAAAAAAGTTTTAATGTAG
This sequence comes from Carassius gibelio, assembly GCF_023724105.1. Lineage (NCBI taxonomy): Eukaryota > Metazoa > Chordata > Actinopteri > Cypriniformes > Cyprinidae > Carassius > Carassius gibelio. The sequence goes on from NC_068396.1 coordinate 13,352,056, forward strand.
CTGAAATGTAAATAACATTTTGAAAGGGTGAAAAAGTTTATATTAAGGAAAATTACAAAAATAACAATAGTAATGACAAAACTTTGGTAACACTTTATTTTATGGTCCAATTCTCACTATTAACTAGCCATTAACTATGACTTTTGCCTCAATTATGTCCTTATTTGCTGCTTATTAATAGTTTATAAGGTAGTTTTTAAGTTTAGGGTATTGGGTAGGATTATGGATGTCATGCATAATATGTACTTTATAAGCACTAATAAACAGCCAATATGTTAATAATAGACATGCTAATAAGCAACTAGTTTTTAGTGTGAATTGGACCCTATACTAAAGTGTTACCAAAAGTTTTTTCCACTTCTGGATATTGTTATTTGGAAAAATAAACTGAGATAAATATGTCTTTTAAGTAAGTTTTTTTTTAAGTGTGAAACACCCATACAGAGTTCAGCTAAATCTATAGTTCTGCAATATCAAGGAAACATACAAGACAACAACAAACATGTGCATACACACCTGAACCACAGCGTACTCCACAAGAGAGGCAAAACCATACAGCAAACAGGCAATCATCCAGATATCAATGGCTTTCACATAGGAGACCTTAGGAAGGTCAGATGCTAGAGACATAGACTCGGATGACAGTGACAGAACAGACAGAATGCCTAAAGAGAGACAGACAGGACAGAAAGAAAGAAGACTTCCTCATGTAATTGCATACTGCAGCTTCATTAATCAGCATACTGTACCTTGATCTTAAGCAGATATCTTGAGTTTCTTCTCACTTAACCACAAGGTATAAAATTAACTATGATGCTTTAATGTTAAAACTGACCTGGGAGTAACAGCCATCCCTGGAATGGAGAGATGAACAAATGAGAGAAAGGAATGAAGGAGAAGTGGATCCTATGAGAGGAGGAATATGGAGAGATGAGAGGAAAAACGGGTTGGATTTTGGATAATCATGGGAATGATTGATGGATGAATTTCCCAGTGTAAGTGGAAAGATATTTCTCTTTCTTTAAATGTGCACCCTTTTTCTACCCATTTTATTTGTATATATGTTTCATATACTGTATATTTCATTTAGAAATGTTTATAAATAAATTATCCTAAAGTATTTCGTTTTTAAATATTTATCAAAAGGCTTCATCAAAAATATAAAAAATGGTAGTGTATCAGAAACAGTTAATTATTAGAAATTGCTTTTTACGAAAGTCTGCAGATTTTAACACCTTTGTCACATAAAATCCCAATGACTTATTAAATCATTAAATAGGCAATATAAGAAAGACTAAGAAAGAGCTGTAGCAACTCTGTAAGGGTCATCAAACCCAACACTGCAATTCCAATAACAGCTACTGCATGTGGTGTTCTTTTGTTTTAACTGACAGCTTCATTTGAAGGCTGACTCACCTAAGGGGACTCGAGCTGCACTGGCGTCAGGGTTGATCCAGAAGGACAGCCATGATAGGACGACAAGAAGCAGGGTGGGAGCATAAACACCCATCATATAAAAGCCCACCTGCCTTCTGAGAGTGAAGATGACTTCCACACAAGTATAATGACCTATAGATTTTGAGAGGGGGAACAAGAGAGAATGCATCAAAATTACATGCAGTAGGTCTTGGAAGTGTTATAGCATATCTTCATCATTTATGATCCTACAAAATGCTTTTTATGTACTATATAGGGTGTTACTGATTCTTTAAATCTTAAATATCAATAAAAATATTATATTAATAATGTTAACAAAGTGAAACTAACAAACCATTTAAATGCTTATTGTGTAAACGATGACATTTTTTTTTTTTTACACAAAATAGCACAGCATTATTTCTACAACAATTAATAATATTGCTCTTTACAGATGTCTTTTTTAATTTACTGTACTTAAGTTAGTGTTACCAAGGAGACAGGAGCAGTGTCAGTGGAGAGCTTGAGATGAAATATGAGATGATTGTGATGTGTGAAGAAAATTCAAGATATTGTAAATGTCACTTGTGAACAAGATATAATTTAGTCAAAACATTTAAGTTCAGTTCTGTTTAAGGGATACTTAAAATCCTGGAATCCTGGACTAAAATAACAAAGTGAGTTTGAAATATTTATTATATTTATTTTCTACAGGTCCACAGGGCCAAACTTTGCCCACAGTTGAAGAAACACCCATCCATCCAAACGACTCATTCACTTACACATGCTCACAGTACACATTCTTAGTCCAGTGCTCATGTGTCTTGTGTGTGCATGCATTTGCAGATTCCAAAAGAGTTCATCTGTCTCATGGGGTCACTGTGAAATCAAACCTTATAAAAATAAAACAAAAATTACACTGAATAAATTAGAGGAATCGCAAGCTCTATTTCACTCCATTAAGTGGAGCAGAAATTAATCCATTAATGCCTATATTTAGATGTCTTACACATAATTATTCTCTTATGAACATACTGTTCATATAGCTATAAATATTTGTTATTTTGCTATTTAGATTAAGTTATTTCTGGTATACAATAATAAATAATGATGTGAAATAATGTACAGCAACTTCATCAGAAAAAAATATAACATTACATAACTTGCTTACCAATGGATCCTCTGGAGTGAAAGGGTGCCGTCAGAATGAAAGTCCAAACAGCTCATAAAACATCACAACAATCCATAAGTAATGAAACCAAAGAGCTGTGTTTGTAAGAAACACATGTATCATTGAGGAATTGTTTAAGGCAACTTTAAACCATTGCTTTTGGACAAATACCAACAGACCATAATCCATAATAACACTTCTTCTAGTGAAAATGTGAACGTGAAAAAAAGTGAAAAGTTGTGACATTTGCCAAGTATGGTAACCCATACTCGGAATTGGTGCTCTGCATTTAACCCATCCAAGTGCACAAACACAGCAGTGAGAAGTGAACACACCATGAACACACAGCCGGAGCAGTGGGCAGCAGTGGGCAGCTATATCCAGCGCACAGGGAGCAACCGGGGGTTCAGTGCCTTGCTCAAGGACACTTTAGCCATGGGTATTGAGGGTGGAAGAGCGCTGTTCATTCACACTGTTTTGATAAACAGTGCTTGATCTGTGCATAATTATCTTCTGATTCAGACTATATGATTTCTTTCACTGGAAAAGTATATTTTGGATAGAGGACATAGAGTAATGGTTTGAAACATCTTAATGATGGAGTGTGTTTTATTATAAACACAGCTTTTTGCTGCACTAGATGTTAATCGATGGACTGGAGTTGTGTAGATTATTTGTGGATTATTATGATTTGTTTATCAGCTGGTTGGTCTCTCATTCTGATGGCACCCATTCACTGCAGAGGATCCAGTGGTGAGGAAGTGGTATAATGCTAAATTTCTCCAAATTTGTTCCAGTGAATAAATATCTTGGCTGTGGAAGAAAATGTTCATTTTTGCATGCATTATTACTTTAAATTAATAATGCCTAAAGGGCCAGGATGCAGATAAGCAAAGTTGTGGGACAATTAATGATAGTTCAGTAAAACATTTATTAATCATGCGGAACAGGTAACACAGACACTCATGATTACTCTTAGAAACACACAACGGAAATCTATAGTGTTCATTTTAAAGCAGTATCATCACTCTCAGAAATGAAGAACAGAACAGTGCATTTAGAAACAAGGGCTGAATCTCTGAATTGTAAATCATGTGCTGATACCATTGTCAGTGTACAAAATAAATAAAATAAATTAAAAAACACAAGAAGCTATGAACTCAGTGTGTCCATTTTACGATAAAATAGTTAAATAGGTCATTAAGAGCAGGCTACAGATTACAGATGTTCTTTTTATTGTCTTGTCTATGGTGAAACTGTGTTTGATCATTTATATGAAAGTGTGTGAACGTACTGTTGTCTGTGTCTATATTGTTAGCAAGTTATGCTCATGCTGTTCTGTTATCTTATATAAGAAGTCAATGCAGCATTATGTAATAGATTCCCACAGGAGAAATGCACTCCAATAATTTTAAAGCTATATTTTATGTTAAAGGTACAAATGTGAGTATGTATGTTTATGAGGGTGGCAAAATGAGGGATTATGTATAGTCAGCAGGTTCAAAAATTAGTTGTTTTTTTTAATCACCCTGAAGGGATATAGTATTTTGCAAAGACCCGCTGACTTTACACTATCCCCCTACATTTAGTTAAATGTATATTAAATTTTCATTTGAAATGATCAAGTGAGAACAAAGAGATGATGAATACTCTGCAGTGAATGGGTGCCGTCAGAACAAGACTTCAAACAGCTGATAAAAACATCACAATAATACACAAGTAACCAACAATATACCAGTCCATCAGTTATTGACTTGTGAAGTGAAAAGCTGAAAGTTTATAAGAAACAAATCCATACATAAAGGCACTTTTTCCAATTCTGGCCAAAATACAAGTCCATTATCCATGGACTGTTTTCACTTGTAAAATTAGCTTGCTCTGTGTGTATGTTTTTACGATTATGGAAAGATTACTTTTTAGCCGGAAGTTATGGTTTGCTGCTTTTTACCTCACAAGAGGTTAACTGATTGACCGGAGTTGTTTAGATTACTTGTGGATGGATTACTGTGATGTTTTTATCAACTGTTTGAACTCTCATCTGACAGCACTCATTCACTACAGAGAATCCACTAACATTTCAGGTTTGGTCCTGATACCTTACTGATAAGGTGGTTGAGTTGCACTGTAGTGCTAAAGCCAGGTATTCACACCATACTGGCAGAGAGAGCTCAAAGTGCTGCAAAAAAGACGACAACAAAAAAAGACATGCAAATAGAAAAAAACCCCCAGCAAATTAAGAAATCAACTTCATCAGTTTAACACCACATGAGCTGTAAATACTAAATGACCTACTACAGAAATTAATTTTAAATACTCACAACACAACCAAATACAGAATCATGCTGCAAATACCCACAGACCATCGGAATTGTTTAAGGGAACTGCAACAAGTGACAAACCTGGTTGAGACATGCTTAACAATGTCTACTCTGAAAGGTGAGATTTTTGCTTATTATATACTGTACATCCTGATCATATGATTAGTTCTATTTTTTTGGATATTATTAGCCTAAATAAGCTGACAAAATACACATTAACTGTAACTGTGAAACATTATGTTATCTCTTTTACAAATTCCTTCAAGAAATTTAACCATGGTTTTACTATTAAAAAAAGTTTACTATAGTTAAACTATTGTAATGTACTCCGTTACTAAACATATCCTTGGTTCCCTGAGATACAGGAACGAGTGCTGCATCTTGCTAGACACATATGGGAAAAAGCCTTTTTTTATTAATGCAGTGAAACTGCACGGCCATTGGTTCATGTAGTGTATTAAAAACGAACCAATGGCTAGGCAGCGGAGCTGCATGAGTCTATGGTGACAAAATCCACCAAAGCCCACCTGAATGGTTGGGGCATCTGGCTATGTAATCGGGCATTCCCCACAGGATTCTCAGGGTACTTCAACTGAAGTGACAACTGAGTCGTGCAGCTACATAGCATGGCTAGCAACGCAGTGCTTGTTCACATATCTCAGGGAACCAAGCTTATGTTTAGTAACCAAGTACATTCCCCTTTGATACTTCACTCGTACTGCATCTTGCTAGATGCATATGGGAACAGCAAAATTATGCCGTGCTAATGTAGTAGAAAGACTAAAAGTATTAAACTTCCATAAGCATCCAACGCCTATAAAGAAGTTAACAACAACCCAAGGCTAAGACGGGCTGAAGGGACGGAATGCTCAATATAGATTCTCAGAGCTCTGATGGTGAGATCAGAGGAGAGATAGCTCTCTGTCCTCTTCAGAGGGAGGAAGCACGGAGAGTTGACCTGTGCACTGAATGGAGTGAATAGCACCTTAGGTTTCAGGATGACCTTTGTGTTGTTTGGCCCGAATTCCAGACAGGCAGGGCTAATGGAGGGTGCCTGCAGGTCCCCTATTCACTTTACTGTTGGCAGTGCTAATAGCAGTCTTCAGCGATAGCGACCGAATGTTGGCAGACTGTAGTGGCTCAAAAGCAGGGCACTTCAGGGCCCTCAGCACAGTATGCAGATCCCATGAAGGGACGGTGGGGGACGAGGTGGATTCAGCCTCCTGGCACCCCTTAAGTAGCGGGTAGTATGAGGGTCTTTGCCATGGTTTAGACACCAAACAGAGAGAAAAAAGACCACTTCAAGGCCTAGAGGTGTTTCGTAGATGGGGCTGTAGCCTCTGTTATTGTGTTTAAAGCTCACTCTGGGAGGCTCGTAGGCTCCAGGGGGCCAGAGGTGCAGAGCCCATAGGTCAGGCCGAGGATGCCATATTGTCCCATTCGCTTGAGAGAGGAGATCCCGTCTGAGTGGAACGGCCGCTATCAACAGCTAGGTTAGCTCTGATAGCCACAGCTGGTTCATCCAAAGGGGGGCCATCAGGAGAACCTGTTCCCTTACTCGCCTGATTACTTGTGGGATCAGGGCAATCGGGGAAAAGCATAAAGAAGGCGGCTGGTTCAATTTGCGCTGTATATATATATTGCTCTCAACATGCGCAGGTTGAGTTGAGCCCATTCCAGGACACGTTCTACCAGAGTGAAGAGATACTTTGAAGAGAGGCCTCTCTGGCGATTTATGTAGAGCACCACAGATATGTTGTCCGATCAGATTAGCACATGGTGTCCTTTTAGGACTGGCAGGAAGGACTGATAGCCATGACATACTGCTAGCATTTCCAGTGGCCGAAAGTCATTATGCCCTTGCACAGCATCCCTCAACCTGGGTTGGGACATCTGTCGAGACAACTGTCCTTCTTTGAGAGGGCGAGTGGTACCAATCTAGTATGACCAGTGCCGTTCCGGTGCAACTACAGCTTTCATTTGGGCTGAGTTGAAAACTCTTTCCAGGAACAATATTCACTGGCTAGGGAACAATGTGGTCTTGGCAAAATTGACCCTGAGTCCCAGGCACTCCAGGTGGCTGAGAAGGAGGGTCCTGTGTGACATTAATTCTGGCTTGTTCTGTTGACAAGGTAGTTGAGAATGCAGATTCTCATCTATCTCAGAGGGGAGAGAGCTGTGTCTATGCACTTTGTAAAAGTGCGGGGTGCCAGGAACAGCCCGAAGGGAAGGACCATGTATTGATAAGACACTCCCTCGAATGTGAATCTTAAGAATCATCTGTGACGGGGGGCTAACCAGATGTGAAAGTATGCATCCTTCAGGACCAGAGAAAAGAACAAGTCTCCTGAGTGAATTTGAGCAAAGAATCTGTTTCAGTGTAATCATCTTGAATGGCCTTTTCATGACGGCATGATTCAGGTGTCCGAGATTGAGGATGGGCCGGATGCCACCATCTTTTTTGGGGATGAGGAAGTAACTCTCTTGGCTGGAGGAACTTTTTCCACAGCTCCTTTTGGCAGCAGATTCATCACCTCTGAGTGCAGGACTTGAACGTCCTTGCTTTGCACTATGGTGGATACCACGCCACCGAAGTGTGTGGGGTCTTAGAGCAAATTGGAGTGAACATCCTAATTTTATTATACTTATAACCCATCTTGACACTCCGGGGATGGCCTGCCAGGGCTCGGCCCAGGGGGTGATTGGTTGAATTAACTCAAGTGACTGGCCGCATGGGTACAGAACACTTATAAGTAATGGAAGAGGAAGTTTGCTCTCCTTTTGAAAATGTTTGTGTTTTATTTTTACCGCTATAACAGCTGCTAAAAGCTTGGGTGCATAAACTGAACCGTTGTTTGCACAAAACACATTTCCCTCTGTACCCAGAGTTGAACGGGGTGTCAAGAGGTCTAAGAGAGGTTGCTTGAGGGGCTGTCCGGCCGTAGTGAGATCTGGCCCCGTCCTCTTCCTGTCTTGCAGTTCAGGATAATGCCTGAGGCGCCGGGTCCAATGAAATCTTGAGTCAGGGTCCCTGGTGTTTAGGAAGAGGGTAATGTTTGGCACAGCGAGTGCGTACCCACGTCTGCTGCACCTTAAAGGGGTGAATGTCAGGGGCGGCAGGTGCTGGCTTCATGGGCTGCTGAATCAGTGAAGACAGGGCAAGCAGAGGCAGCAGTGGAGCTGGAGTGCTTAGGAAGGAAATGTTGCATAGTTTGGGAATTCCCGCCGGTCCAAAGAGACCTTTGGGAGAGACTGGAGCATCGAGGAAGAGGACTTTATCTGCATCCTTCATCTCTGTTATTGTCAGCCAAAAATGGTGCTTGAGCACCACAAAGCTGGCCATTGATTTCATGATTGCCTGATCGGTGGTCTTGGTGGTGGGCGGAGCAAGGTCAGTTGCACTTCTCAGCTCCCTGAGGGTTGTAATGTCCAGGCCAGACTCTTCAGAGGAAGCAAGGATTTTGGCTGGAAGACTGCCATCGAATTAAGTTCCGAAGCTGCCTGTCCACTTATATCATTTCTCTTCAGTGCCATGGATGGAAGTGAGGGTGGATGAAGTAGAAGCACGAAGGCATACAGAGTAGGGAGCGCACCACGATCTGGTGAGCTCATCATGTACCTCCAGGAAGAATGGAGAGGAACGCTGATGAGGGGCTTGGCAATGTCTCCGCAGGAACCACTCATCCAAATGGCTGTGGGAGGGCCACGCTAAACTCAGCTCTTTGACCGCTTTTGAGATGATACGGAGATGCACATCACCCATCCCATCTTTGGCGACGCTGCTCGCAGACGATAGCAAGGGGGTGGTATCAGTCATTTAGCCCAACAGCTCCTCTGCATCCAATGCTGTTAATGACATGCTGTCATCAGGCAGCTCATCCTCACTTCCCCCAAATTAGATCAGGTCACTCGCACCAGCAGATGGACACTGATCAGACTGGAAGAAAGGAACATGAGAACAGTCCCTCTTTGGTGAGGGCTAGGCACGTGAGATCTGGGACAATGTAAGCTCGCTCGCAGCTGGTTGCTCGAGTCCTCTGCCATACTGTTTTTTATTCACATGTCCCTGGGAGGAAGAAAAGAGTAGGGCACAATGTTTTTCTTTATTATTTAAAGAGCGTGTTTGTATAGGCGGGTCCGCAATGCGCGTACACGCTGCTTATTAAACACAGGGATGCACAGCAGCACACAAACATGCCAAATATGAAAAATTAAAGGATTGCAATGCATAACATTTTTTGTAGGCTAATTACACATATATATATATATATATATATATATATATATATATATATATATATATATATATATATATATATATATATATATATATAAGAGATATAATTCACATAACTCATTAAGTTAATAGGGACAACCCGTTTAGACCATGCGCCCGGGTGTGCCAACCATTTTTCCGTCGTTAAAATAGCGAAAGTGGTTTGGGACACACCCTGAGTACACCTGCGCTGTGCGCATTACACTTTGTGCTTAGATCATTAAAATAGGGCCCATAGTATTTGTACAACTGTGGTTACACAAATAGTAATCGATATGCCAAAAACATGGTTATTACTATAAAACCATGGTAAAGTTTTGAAAGGGTTGTTGGGGGTCCCCCTTGAAACATTCCATTGTGGTCTGCGCTACTTGCAATACTTTTCTGTATATGGTCACATTGTATGTAGCACCTTTCTGTATTTGGTTGTGTTGCAATATTTTCAGTGCATGTCTGTATTGTGAGTTTTTGCATGTGTTGTCAAACTGATAAAGTAGTTTTCTTAATTAGCTGGTGCTTTTTCTATTTGCATGCGTTTTTTTTAAGTGCAGTGTGTTGAGCTCTCTCAGCCAAGGTAAGACACTCCATAAACTCCATAGGGGTGGTGTTAGCGCAGTGGATAAGACACACGTCTGTGGTGTGGGAGACCCGGGTTCGAATCCACTGTGAGACACCAATGTGTCCCTGAGCAAGACACTTAACCCCTAGTTGCTCCAGAGGCGTGCGACCTCTGACATATATAGCAATTGTAAGTCGCTTTGGATAAAAGCGTCAGCTAAATGAATAAATGTAAATGTAAATGTAAATAAATGAAACACAAATATAAATACACAGATCGCATATATAGCAATATCAACAGTATCATTTTCAATAACATCTCTGCCAGCTTGCCTCAGGCTCAGAATGCAGCAGCATAATAGATACTGAAGCTATAGATAAGATCTGTCAATAAAGCATGAGACCAGCTACGTTTAGAATTAAATACTTGCATACTGTTAGATATGTACACTAGAAATAGTTTGTAAAAAAACAAATGTTAAGGTAACTTTACAAGGTTTCGTAAGTTCAAGTTAATGTATTAACTAACATTAATTAACGATGATCAACAAATGTTTTACAGTTAATTACTTTTGTTTATGTTAGTTAAAAAATACAACTGTTCATTGTTAGTTCATGTTAGCTGAGGTCCATTTTTATTTAATAATATATTACTAAATGTTGAAATTAACTTGAACTTAGGCTAATAAATGTTTTAGAAGTATTTTTTATTGTTAATTCATGTTAACTAATGTAATTAGTTACTGCAGAAATAGCATGGGTGGTACGGTAGTATGCTTTTCCAATAGCTAGGGTGTGGGAACAAAAAGGGGTAATGGATGGGAACATACAGTTCCCACACACAAAGAAATGATCAGGTGTTTAGAGCTTGATGGGAGAACAGAATGTGCTCAGGCATGAACATTTACCATTTAACAAGATACTGCATAACCACGACATTCATTAAAAAAGAAATGCGTGATCATTCCAAGTGTTTAATGCTACAGTAAGACTCTGGATCTAATACTGAGGTGGTTTTGCCAAGCTACCCATCTCAGAGGTATTGATTCATTTGAGTTTGAATAGGGAGTGTAAAAAAGGTATGAGGTCAGCTTTTTTTCACTTGCATGTGTGTGTGTGCTATTCTTGAGCTGTTGCAGTACTGAACACTATGTCCTCTTTCTGTGTTGCCCTCCTTTAATATGTATGTAAATTTAAGTGTATATTTATATGTCAATCCATACCTGTTCCCTGGTAGAATTTTGTGCAGTTTCTATACTTAATGTCCTCTTGCTTTACATCAAACTGTGGTAAAGCAATCTCATCCATCTGAACAGGGTCTCCAGACTGCCACATAAAAACAAGATCCTTTGTGGTATAGCCATCTACATAAACACACAAAAAACACACAACATTACATGAACATTTCACCTCAACCTTAAGTTTATTTTTTTTATACCTCTAAAAATAAAATTAGTAGTTTTGTCCTATTGCAGGAGTACCAGCTTGTGTGGGTCTGTGTTTATTTTACTTACAGCTCTCTAACTGCATCTTGCAGAGCTGGGTGTCCATAGGAAACAGTTGTAGGTCCAGAGGACAAGAAAGAGTCACAGACAACCTAACAACAACAAAAAAATAGAATTTATTTGAATAGTTTTTTTAGAATTTATAACAGAAGGTATGTGTGCGAGAGAGAATGTGAAGAGAGGATAGACACACACACACTGCAAGGTTCATTAGTCTTGGGTGCATGTGGAGCAGCAGTAGCAGAAGCAGAGAGAGAGAGAGAGAGAGAGAGAGAGAGTAAAAAAGGCTGTGGGATGAGATTCTCACTCCAAGACTCTCTCACACATTCACACACACATGGAAAAGCAAAGATGCCACAAAGACCCTTTCAGCTTCAGCAAATAGCCATAGCTTCAAACATCCTGCTATCTGTAAATATGCTGCAGTTAAGAATCAAAACAGAATAAATAGCAAGATAAATGTGTATATGAGAAGAATCATTTCAATAGCTCTCTCAGTGAAGCAAATGTAACAATGACACTTTACCAGAGGTGCAATTAGCATTTCATTTCTGTGAAATAAATAAACTCCAGGGCCAGATTTGAAAAGGAGGGAAATAGCACTTTAAAAACTTTAAATTGTAATGTATCAGCCTTTTATGCATATTAATGCATACATAGTTTTCTGCATATTAATCTATTTATATAGTAAAAAAATAAATATTGTTTACGGCTAATTTTATTCTACAGCAAACCATCTGGTTTTATCTGGTAACATGGTATTGGAATAATGCATCAAGCACTGATATTCTCTGAAACCTCATAAAGAGACTAGATTATAAGATTCAAAAGCGAACCTATATGATCGAAATTTCTAAGGATGGTGACTATTTTAAGACTGCTGGGAAGCCTGGCTTACTTTAAAATTTAATCACAAAATGCAGCAATGCCATTCATCTACATATCATTCAAAAGTGTAGGGTCTTTTTGATGTTCAAGTCTCTCATAGTGAACTCTAATTTAATATAAATGTTTTATATTTTAATATATTTAAAATTTAATTAATTCCGGTGATAGCAAATCTGAACTATTTAGCAGCCATTACTCCAGTCTTCAGTTTCATGTAATTCTTCAGAAATCATTATAATATGATGATTTGATGCTAATGAACTACTATTTGTTTGGCTACTGTAAATAGCCACATTAACTATATTACATGGTGGATAAACTGATTATTCAGATTAGTATTATTAGTAGCAAATAATTTTAGGAAACCTATACACTGAAGATAGGTGTTATTATTGTCATATTGCTAGAAACAATTACATTAACATAACTACATTCTGCATTTGTATCTTCTTTTTTTATCTAGAACATCCAGAATAAGAACAACCCATATATGTAATAATGTAGATCTCTTGTGGCTTATTAACCAAAACAGCAAAATAATTTTATTTCCATATGCATGCATATTTTGGTAACACTTTAGAGTGAGGTTCCATTAGTTAATGTTAGTTAACTACTTCAGTTAAGCAAGAACAATCCTTCTACAGCATTTATTAATCTTAGTTAATGTTAATTTCAACATTTACTAATGCATTATTCAAATCAAAAGTTGTGCTTGTTAACATTAGTTAACGTTCTGTGAATTAGCATGAACTAACAATTAACGACTGCATTTTCGCTAACTAACATTAACAAAGATGAATAAATACTGTAATAAATGTATTGTTCATTGTTTGTTCATGTTAATTAATACATTAACTAACATTCACTAATGAGACCTTATTCTAAAGTGTTATCCATATTTTAGCATATTTGCATATTTGTAGTACAGAGCAAAGCAGTACAGTTTACTACCATGTGAAAAGTTTTTTTGTTTGTTTGTTTGTTTTTACAAAACTGACCAATATCTGACCATGGATTACCTCATGCTGATGAGGACATCTCCATTGCGAAAAATGAACAGCAGTATGTTTTCCTGTGTAACGTCGTGAAAATTAGCATTTTTTTCATTGGCAAAAAACAGATCTGGTTTCCACAGGCACTGGAACATTTTTGGATCAACGGTCAGTGCATCCGACTTAAAATCAGTTGGCAATCGTAGCCGTGGATCATTCCAGCGCTGTCGCAGGAATATATTAACACGGTAATCCTGGAAATTAAACATACAACTTGCCTTGGTACATCATTGTATAAAAATAGACAAATATATTTTAAATTCAACCAGACATACAACATTTAACAAGAAGTGTGCATAAATGACTAATACGAAACAAAAAAAAATATGCAAAGAAAAGATCTGTAAAAACTGTTAGGTGGGTAGAATAAATGGGTAGTAAATTACAGACAAATATTAATGTTTTTTTTATTACAAACCATTGTGGTCTCCTGGATTGACCCAAAGCTGTTGATGAAGATGTTCACCTTATCCTCCACTGGGATACCTGCAAACACATGATAGCATAACTTTCAAAGGAATATAATCATGGATCAGCCATGTGTGTAGGATAAAAGATATGTGCTATTCTCAGATTTAACAAAGTGTGAAATAAATACTCTAAAACGTGAGCATATTTTAGGCTCTGTTGGATGTGAGAACTCAGGGCTGTAGCAGATGCCCATTTATCTAATGGAGTTTTGTTCTTACATATTCTTATTCCACTGGGTTCAGAATGACACATTCTAATTCCACAGGGTCTTGTGATCCTCAGCAGCACCACGGAAGAGTTTCCAATTATTTTGTACAATACACACTATGCCATTTTCCGACACTGTGATTAAATTCTTTCTAATCTCATCCATTATTTTTTGTGAAAAAGAGCGAGCATTGAATTTTATAGCTGTTTTATGAACTTGCCATAGGTCTGAGAGATTTCATAATCAAGGTATGGCACGAAAACTAAAAAGCTTTTATATATATATATATATATATATATATATATATATATATGGACTGAGGCTGGGGTCAAGGCATCAAGAGCCACCACACACAGACGTTTTGAGGAATTTGCTGAACCAGACAACGTCAGAGGCAACTTACCTGGGCTAAGGAGAAGAAGAACGTTTGTTAAGCTCAGACAGCATGGATTTTAAATGACACTGCCTATGACACTGGCAAACCTCTGCTTTCTACCCAAAAATAATTTTTCAAACTCTGCAGCTCTGTGTTTCACGGAAACCTAGCTTTCACGGAAAATGACGCCATTCCAGACAGTGCGCTATATTTGCCGGGCTTCCAGCTGTTCAGACAGATCACGATGCAGAATCAGTGGAAAAAATCGCATGGCGGTGGGACATGCATTTATATCAGTGAAAGGGGGTGTACAGACATAACAGCATTAAAGAATATATGCGGTCCCAATCTAGAAGTGCTTTTCATTTACTGTAATCCTTTCTATTCGCCACAGCCCCTATGGAGTTTTCATTGTTCATTCTAGTGGGTGTTTACATTCCTCCGCAAGCACACGTAAGCCTGGCTTTACAGAAACTCACTTATCAAATCACTGACACAGAACAACAACACCCAGACTCTGTTATAATAAATCTTGGGGACTTAAAGCAAATCTCTCCCGTGAACTACCAAAATAAACAGAGCACATTACATGTCAGCTACATATTATATCACTGTTATACCAAAATAAAGGATGCATATCACTCTGTCCAATGGGCAGCTTTGGGGCTCTCTGATTACTGTTTGGTTCATATTTTACTGATCTACAGGCAAAAACTAAAATCAGCTAAACCTGTATTAAGTACTGTAAAGAGATGGACTAAAGTAGGATTTACAAGCCTGTATCGACTTCACTGATTGAAGAGTTTTTGAAGCTGCTACCAACAATCTGGATGGGCTCACAGTAGTCCAAGCCTCAGACGTCACGCCCATGGTCTGATGCATATGGGACACAAAAGTTTAAACATTTCAGGAGTGTCGAAGTCGTCATCGGATTGGATGAATTCTAAAGGATTTCCGAGAGATGTGTGTGTCACATTCTTTAACCTTCCACCTGGAAACAAAGATGCAGTGGCACAAAACCTCCTCATGAAAGAAGAAAGCCGTCATGATTACAACTATGAAGATGAGCGCTTATCAGGATCAATTAAACAGTGGATAAACTAAAAGTTATGTGAAATATTTAAAGATCGGGGCATAGAATCTTTAACATAGGGCCTACGTCTGATAGTTTTACACATCAGTCTGTTATTATGGCAAATTATATTTGCGTCAGTCTGAAGGTCAGGCTCCGCGGGACTAGGCTCACAGAGACTGTTACATCCTATATCAGTTTTTGTGAAGACGTGCATTCCTGCTAGGACTTATTTAACATTAAACAATGACAAACCATGGTTCACTGCAAAACTCCAAACGGCCAAAGAAGATGCTTACAGTAATGGGGTGAAAGTCTTGTATAAACAGGCCAAATACACACTGGAAAAGGAGATCAGAGTGGCAAAGAGGAATTATTCTGAAAAGCTAAGGAACCAATTCTCCTCCAGTTTCTCAACATCAGTGTGGAAAGTTCTGAAAGACATCCCCATTTACAAGACACCATCCCCAAGCACTGTTGAGAATCAACAACTGGCGACTAAACAAGTTGCCACAGGAGCTGCTGAACAGTTCTACTCCGCCATCATTGAATCCGTCCTCTGCACTTCAATAACTGTCTGGTTCAGCTCAGCTTCCAGATCTGATCTCAGAAGACTACGTAGGATAGTCTGGACTGCTGAGCGAATCACTTGTATGACCACCCCACTCTACAAGAACTGTACTAAACCAGAGTGAGCAAAAGGGCTGGCAAAATCACTCTGGGTCCCTCACATCCAGCACACTCCCTCTTTGAACTGTTGCCATCTGGTCGACGCTACAGAACACTGAGCACCAGAACAGTTTCTTTCCTCCGGCAATCCATCTCATGAACACTTGACAATAAAATGTGGAACACACAACACTATCATACATTTATTTATTTAACATACATACTTATTTACATTTAAAATTTGCACATAACATACATGTACATACAAATGTGTCTATATTGTATATTGTTTTTGCTATTTTGTACATTGTCTTTATTGTATATTTATTATTTATATTATATTATATATTTATATTATATATTATTATTTTTATTATCTGTGTCTTGTCTTGTCACTGTCATTATGTTGCACGGTGGAGATTCTGTCACTAAAGCAAGTTCCTCTTATGTGTAAACATTCTTTGCAATAAAGCTCATTCTGATTCTTATTATGATTATATTTTTTCAGCCATAAATGTATTTAATATTTTTGTTTATTTTTCAGCAAATCATTTAGGTTATTCAACAACTATTAGCAGGGTTTATTTAGAAAGGAAAATGAAAGTAGTAAACTGGAATCTAAGTACCTTGGAAGTTTGGTCGTATTCGTGAATCATAGGTCATCAACAAGCGGTTCAGAATGTTGCTGGTTGAGTTGGCTGGGACTCTGTCCAAGTCCTCTGCTGATAACTGACTGGCAATGTCAAAACAGACACACACACACACACACACACACACTATACTGGCAGTACATCACTTATTAAAGTCATATTAGGACATAACTTGCCCTGGCAAAGAGTCAAAGCCTTCTCAAATTCAAGAACTATTCAACACATCATTCTTCTGCTGGGCAATATGAACAACAAAAATGTATATCTTTGAATTTTTTGGCTGATTTGCAGTATATGGTATATAGTTCAGTATTTTCTATGCTTGTGTATATATATATATATATATATATATATATATATATATATATATATATATATATACTGTATATTTCACATCCTGCTTAATGCTGTCCAAACAAACAATGCATATTAAAGGCTATGAAAAAATAATAATAAAGTGAATGTAACCATATAGGCATATATGTTATGTGTATTTTTTTTATTTTATTAAAATCACATTACTTTCTAGCATTGTAATATTTCCATGGGTTTTTAAAATTTGCAGATGGAGAATATACCTGTGAAATGTAAGTTATGCAATTAGGAAAACAGCATATCTCAGACATGTTTAAACTATCTGAAACTATAAACTACACTACTTATAAAAACTTGTCACATATTTAGAACAAACTGAATAATGCACTTTCTCTGCTAGATATTTTTTAGATGTGCTCATATCAAACTACTGTAGGCCTATATCGATATAAACGGTATTGCCACACCGTATCGCTTATAAAAATATATATCAATATATTTTTCAAACTTGGTATACCACCCAGCCCTATCTGGAATGGTGTCTGCTATCAGAAAACATTTTGACCACTGGCCCTGTCTATGGCCTAAGGCCATATTAACTGGATCTGTTAGTATGCAACAGAGAGTGTTAACAAGGACACAGCTGGTCCTGGACCAGTGCTAACAGAATCAACCAGTCTGGCAGGCTCCAAAATTTATCGCCAGACTTTCACTCTGCTGAACAGCACTGTAATTCTTCATGACTGACAGCCATGCATCCTTGGCAACCTTAAATGATAATGGAATCAGCACACATATGTGCGCAACTGCCTGGGAGACTTACGAGGGGCAGATGACTTGCTTGCCCTTTTTCCCCTTCTTGTGTTTGCCTCCTTCTGCAGTGCTCTCTGCAGAGAACTGTACCAACAGCAACAACACGATCAGACCTTTGAGAACCATGACTGCACACCTGCAACTCACACAGACACATTAGTCAGCAGAAACACTTTTAATGTAACGGTGGCATCACATGAATGCCACCAGAAATAAAATATCCGGTCAAATCTGAAATAAAGGAATGTGAAGATATTTATATTATTTTTTTGTTCACCAAATAATGAAAAGTAGCTGAAAAGGTACTAAGGCCATTCAAGATGTAGATGCATTTGGTTCTTCTTTGGAACAGATTTGAAAAAAAAAAATGAATGGGTGCCGTCGGAATGAAAGTCCAAACAGCTGATAAAAATTTCACAAAATGACTACAGGTCATCAATTATCATATTTTAAAGTGAAAAGCCGTGTGTTTGTGAGAAACAAATCTATCCATTACTAGTGCATTTTAATTTGTCGCTTCTAGCCAAAATGAGCCAATAATCCAGAGTTATGCTTCCTCTAGTGAAAAAATAAATAAAACCCCCTTACATTATGACGTTTTTCAACTGAAAAGGCGGTATTAGAGGAATTTGTTTCTACAAACATGCAGCTTTTCTTTTGACGAGATGTTAATTGATACACTGGAGTAATTTGGTTTGCTTATGGATGCCTGTTGTGTTTTTATCAACTGTTTGGACTCTCATTCTGATGGCACGCATTCACTGCAGATGATCCATTGGTTAGCAACACATCAAAACAACTCACCTACATCTTGGATGGCCTGAGGTTAAGTAATTTTACTCTTCCTTTATTAATTTCATTTGAACAAGTTAATGCATAACATACATAGAATGATGCCATCCGTTATGTGTGATGTACAAAAGATCAGTGCATGTTTTTAAAGATGGAAATGTAACAGCATAGCAGGGTTGAATTGAAAGTGGGGGATGAGACAAATTCAGAAATTTCTCAGAAAGTTTAAATAAATACTAGGGAAAAGTATGGCTAGTTGTTGATCTATTGAACATTTCAACAATGATCTAAGTTGTGGCATTACTTTACTCTGGCATTACATGGCTTTCCCACATCCAGATATAAGTTGTATAAAATATTTTTGATAAAATACATCATGGAATATAATCGTATCATATAACCAAGAAATTATAGCTACAATTAGCTCAAGCTACACATGACAATCAATAAGATTAATACAATAAGATTAAACACTTTTACTGAAACTATTGCCTGTGAACCAATGTGGATTTTGGTCAAATGAAAAGAAAGAAAAGTAACTAATGTATGTAATTACTGT